>NC_041386.1:602678707-602698215 GCF_002162155.2 Triticum dicoccoides | reverse complement strand
AAAGAGACTGTGAAGATGCATATTGACCACAAAACTATGGAAATCACGTGCAAAATTACCCAACACAATTTATCTTCTTTTTTTGGATCTGAATCTTGCAGCAGAATGGTAAAGGAAATTCCACTGTCCGGGCAGTGAAAATAGAGCCAGGTAACTGAGTGAAAACCAATAGAGTAAAACAGCGGCTGCACTCACTTGATAATTCAGAAGCAGTAAATTGTGGACTAGTTCTGTGACTGGGCCTCCTCCTTGATCAATTGGAAGTCACTCTCCTCTTTGTATCCACCATAACTACCATCCTAGCTAGGGTGGTCACTGGTCACCCACTCTGTCACTAGAGAGGCAGCAAAAGAGACTGTGAAGATGCATATTGACCACAAAACTATGGAAATTTCGTGCCATGGTCGCTAACTCAGAATGCTGTCAACTTGTGAGCCGGGTGTACGAACGATGAGTTCAGTGCACGTACGTGTTACCTACCACCAGCTAGCTTCACTCACGCCATCTTCTTATGATAGACGATACTGAACTGAACTGAACTGAACGATGATTTTGACCCGGGTGTAGGAACGATGAGTTCATCCATGCCTACTTCCGGGAAGACGGGCAAGGCATGGGCAGAGATTGATACGATACTGAACTGAAGTGAACTTTGATTGTGTGTGTGGAATTGTGGATCATACCATAAATATCTCCATGCTTGCTTCTTCTATGTATGGGTGAGGCATGGCCACAGATTGCTAGGACTCACTATCATAGCATACAGTGACCGGTTCAGTTACTGAACTGAACTTGCTTGTATGGATCATACCATAGCATACAGTGACCGGTTCGTGCCCGCCGTCGGAAACTGACGCTAAGGGTAATTCACGAATGATATCGAGGTCATGGACAAACTTCCTCCACTTGTGTATGGGTACATACAGTAGTAGGACACATGGATGAGTGAGTGACCCCTGCATCTATGCATGTGGACCAGCAACAGTGAAAGACCGCACGTACCAAGCTACATAATGGCACCAAACGCAAGCAAGATCCTCCTTCGATGACGAGCAGAAAGAGAGTTGATGTAGCTCATGATTATTGATTTTATTCCTCCTAGCTCAGCATCAGCAACAATCATACAACCACCCCGCAAAAAAAAGAAGAAGCAACAATCATACAACCTGTCGTCTCCTGTTCCACCGATTAGCAAATATTAAAGGTCATTGTCATGGTGAAGGTGCAACGGGATAATAACTTACATGCCCGTGGGTTGCAATGGGATAATAACTTACATGCCTCTAGCTCAATATAAGAATGGATCAAGACCCCCACATGACCGTATTCTCTAGTTCAGCATGACACCCTTTAATTAGAGCCAAACCAGTGGATTCTGTTGTATTGACACGTGCCAACAATTTCTTTCAATTACAACTAACCTGCATATTCTTTTTTTATTGGCATATGAAAGCTATCACCGTTAATAATTTATGGCGCCCCTTATTCTGAACAAGCCGACTTAGCTCGATGTGCCAGATGCGGAGAAGGCCCAGGATGGTAGTGATCGAACTCACGACCTTAAAGACCCGACCACATGTTGCTAGCCACTCAAATAAACACGTCGTGCTAACCAATGGTCAGCGTGAACATTAAAGAATATAATGCAACGTCCGCTTCAAAACATTTTTATTTATTTTTTGATCTTTTTAGACATTGATTACTATCAACTGCCAAATATACTTGGTAACATGAACAATTTTCCAAATTACGAACATTTTTTTGAAAATTCCGTACATTTTAAAAACCACAAACAAAATTTTGAACGGAACATTTGTTGAAATTCACAAACATTTCTTAAAAGCAAGAAGATTTGATAAAGTACAATATTTTTTTTTTACAATTTTGGAAAATGGGAACATATTTTGAACATATAGAAGAAATTTAGAAAATGTGTCTTTTAATGCAAAAAACATTTTCAACTTTCTAAAAATATCACTAAAAGAAGAATATTTTTCAAATTTGTAACATTTTTTAAATCTTCAACAAATTCGGTAAAAACACAAATATTTTTTAAAAAATTGGAATAATTTTAAAAATTCGGAATGACAAAAATTTAAAATTGTAAACATTTTTATAACGAACAAAATTTTGGAATTCATTACATGAACTACCGAATATAATTGGCAACGTGAACAATTTTCCAAATTACGAACAATTTTTTTGAAAATTCCATAGATTTTAAGACAAAGGTAGAACAAAAAATTTGAACGGAACATTTCCTGAAATTCACATAAATTTCTTAGAACACGAACCTTTACAAACAAATACAAATATTTTTTAAGTTGTGAACAATTTTTGAAAATTGGAATATGTTTTGAAAATTTGGAAGAATTTTGGAAAATGTGTTTCTTTAATGCAAACATTATTTTCAATTTTTGCACATATCGCTAAAACAAAATATTTTTCGAATTTGGAACATTTGTCAAATTATTTTTATAAATCTTGCTTTTTTTAAATAAGAACTTTTTTTAGAAAAATGGGACTAGTTTTCAAATTTTGAACAATTATCGGCATGACAAAAGAAATCCAAACATTTTTTACAATAGGAACACATTTTCTAATTCATAACATTTTACAAAATTTTGAATAAAAATTGAAATTGCATACAATTTTTGAAAATTTCGAATTTAAAAAAAGTGAAAAGTAGACATAGAATGGGAAAAATAAAAAATAAACAGGAACTACAAAGAGAAAGAAACAGAAAAATAAAAATTGGTACAGAACACAAACAGAAATGTGCCGCCGAGTCTTGGGCGCCCTGTGCGTAACTGAAATATTTGTCGCATTGTGCGGGAAATATGATTTTGTATTGCTACGTGGGTAGGGAAAACTGGGCTGACTTTACTGGGCTATAGCTCGCGCGGCCCACGCAAGTAATTCTGTAGAAATCGTTTTTCCTTTGCTAACAGACAACGAAAAAAGTTTAGTACCACCTCGGATAGGAAAAAAAAAATCTTTTAATAATGAACGGATGAAAAAATTGAAGAAACGCACCTTGCTTTAGTAGTAGGTATAGAATAAATATAGATATAGATATAGATATAGATACAGATATAGATATGCATGCCAAATTTTGGGGCTCCTAGATTAGATCCATGGCTGGCATGGACATCGGTTCAGGATGCCACTGATCATCTATCTACTTGTGAGGCTTCCAGCTGGGGCTGTTGGCCCAAATGACGTCGCCGAGTATTTTTTGGCGACACGCGACAACCAACGACGAAGACGAGCGCGACGAACAAAGCAAAGCTGATTTGTGATCAATCACCCGCAGTGTAAAGCTAGCCAAGCTAGCAATCGATCCTTTGCTTGGACAACGCACGCGAGAATAGCACAGGAGAGACTCGGTAGCTTGTTCACGTCCGAGCCGGACTGTGACTACGTGGTTAATTCCAATAGGGGCACAGTACAAGACGATGACAACGTGTTGTAGAACTCAGTAGCTATGTCGTCAGCAACCCTGACGATTCGAGTGTCCTAGGGCGAATTAAGATAAATATTTTCATATTAAAGTTTTAGACTTCTATGATTTTTAAATGGCCGCCGACGTGATGTTGTCGCCGCTTCTCTACCGAAGTCGGCATGACCTTTTCGATGATAGCCGGGAGACCTGAAGCACTTGAGCTCCAAGGAGACACCAGGAAACCCTAACCTTATCGTCCCAAGAAGATGACAAGAATTTACACCAAAGCTCCATCGATTTCACCCAAGTGAACGAACTCGAGGAGGATCGAAACCCGGATGACAACCTTGGAGAAGAAGCGCCACCATCCACCCGAGACCAGCACCTGCAAGGACTAAGATCAAAAACAAACCTAAACTACAGACTGGAGTGGAGGCATTGGGATTCCCCTCCCTGCCACCGACCGTTGAAGCCTAGAGGGGAGGGTTTACTCTAGCATCCAAGGGATAGGGGAGGAAAGACCTCCATCACGGGCCTGTTTACGGGTATTCTTCGTACTTCTATGTTATCACAGTATTGTTTTAACAAGTATAATTTTAAAATAGTTGGATTGCCCAACTAACCACAAAAAATGTTGATAAATATCAAACAATCAACTACAAAGACCAACAAATGGTAAGAAACAAAAGGCATCACCCTCACGGCATTACAACACCAAAGTACTTAGCGCCTGCAAGCACCCACAAATTAATTTCCGCTTTATTTGATGTTGCGCACCATGACTGTGGAGCCGATGGAGGGAGTCGCAGTGTTCCGGAAGACCCTTGCGTTGCGCTCCTTCCAAAGCTCCCAAGAGATCAACATCAGCATGGAGGACATGGCCTTCCTCGAGTGGCCTTTGATTTAGGTGACTCCAATCCACCTCTCGTTGACAGTATCCCATCGAGCTCCATTCCCGGGGCTTGACATCCGGAAGTCTGCTTGTGCAATATAACATTATGATGTCGAGCATGGGAAGTGCCAAGTACTGCATGACATATTCGAATATGAGTATGTGCATTACTTTGGGCTATATGAAACTGCAGAAATGATATGCTTTTTAATTGAGAAACTCTTATAAATATTTTGCTGGTTATCTACAGGGCCACTGCTTGGGATCCATGCGTGGCCATTACTCAGACATGCGGAAGGCAATGAGCATATGGCTATTGGGTGTAACCGTTTGGAGATGGTAGCATGGGATACTTACAACTGGTTTGGATGACGGTCCAATAATGGAATAGGTGTTTAGTCATCTTATTCTATTTTCGACGGTTGTGCCAGCTTTATTTATCATTATACTCTGGCTCTTTTAGAGCGATTGTTGTATCACAAACCTTTTGTTCTATTTTGCTTAATAATATGACTGTATAGATTATTCAGTTGCAGAGATCGGGGGTAATCCTCCTTTAAAAGAAAACTTCTCTGTACTTCTATCGAAAATTCTAAACACACGGACTGGTTACTGGGTTTTACAGGCATATTTCAAACTAATCCTCTCTCCGCCCCCTGATTTTCAACGGGTGTGAGCCCCTAACCATAATTCTACCCAATGAAAGCATGCCAACCAAGCCACACCGTTGATCCCGGTACTTCTATGTACAGCTTCAAAGTGTCAAATTTTTGCAACTTGGCCATCATTAAGCGCTGCCTTTGTCCATATCCATTCTTCCCCTGCATGGATAGCAGTTTTACTTTTAGGGGAAAGAGATTTTTATATCTTTTATTTTATTTGTGCATGTCATCCTTGGACAGGGGCCATGCTAATCTTCTCTGTATCATTTCAATTTTATCGGATGTCCCCGAAGGGACATTTTTAACAAAGAATTTTTGTATCTTTTTTGATAAAGAATTTTCATTCAAATGTTTTATCGAGCAGATACAACTGCAATGAGCAAATACCCTGCCTCTCCATAACAAGATGCACACAGCCAACACGTCCAAGAAGCAATTAAAGAAACATTGTTTTACAGAAAAAATAGTAAAGAGTTGCCTAAGGATGTGGGAGGTCCTATCCAATTACAATCATTAAATAATTCTCTGCTGCTATTAGAGCATCTCCAGCCGCGCCCCCAACAGCCTCCCCCAAGGCCGTTTTTTATCGCTGGCGCCGAAAATTCGGTCCAGTCGCACCCCACAAACCTGTTTTTCGCTGGATTGGGCCGAAATTGGCGCCGGCGCACCCAATCTGAATCCGGCGCGCTGGGGGGCGCCCGGGGGCGCCGGCGCGAACGTTTTGGCGCGAAAGAGTGGCGGGACCGGCGCGTCAGCGAGACGAAGGGTGGTCATCCTCATCGTCTCGGTTTTCCCGCGAAGAATCAATGCCAAGGCTGCCGCCGGTCAGCCTGCCATTGATTCACGGGCGGCGAAGTGCGGCGACGCCGCCCCGCCTTCCGCCACGCGTTCGCACACGACTGCCCCCGAGCCGCTATAAAAGCCGCCCCTGGTCGCGCCGGTGAGGCACCCATCCATCGGCATCGGCAGTCCTCCTCGCCACCGCACTTCCTCCCCTCTCTTTGCCGTTCGAGCCTCCCTCTCTCTCCCCTCCCGGCAACCATGAGCGCGAGGTACCCCGGCGACGCAGCGGCGGCCAACGGTTTCGGCCGGCGGTCGCTGCATGAGTGGGAGGCCTACCTCCTCCACGAGGCCAACTACCCCGCGCCGCCCGACGTACGTGCTCCGTCGCGGTGGAGGCTCGGCGCCGGCGGGGTCCCTGTCCCCCCTCTGCCCGTCCCCGAGACGCCCGCCTACTTCCACGCCGAGATCGAGCGTGCGCGGGCGTCCCTGACGGTCGCGGAGCGGGCGCTCCCGGAGTACGCCACCAGCAACCACGCGGCGTGGGCGGCGTACTTCAGACGCCGGCAGGAGGAGCGGCTCGCCTCCACCAACAACGCGCCGACGCTGTGCGGCCGCAACAACACCGAGGGCCGCCGCTTGTGGTGGGGCGTCCCGGGCCGCACGCTCAGCGGCGTTCTCGCGCACCTCGAGGGCGGCAACGATCCGCCGTTCGAGTACCCGACCGCTCGGAGCGGCGGCGCGTGGCTGCCGAGGAGGATGATGGGATGGTCATCCTCCTCTTCTTCCTCCTCCTCTCACTCCTCCGGCGCGCCGGCGTTGGTCAGCGTCAAGTCAGAGCCGTCCGAGACGCCGCTCGGTAGGCGCACCCGTGGCGTCGGCCTTGTCATCAACGACGGCGGCCGTGGCTCCTCCTCCTCGGCCCCTCCTCGCCTGGTCAAGCCGAAGAGGGAGCCAGGGCTAGCGGCGGTGAAGCTGGAGCCGGGGCTCGCCGCCGTGAAGCCGGAGCCTGCTCTCGCCGAGGAGGCCGACGAAGAAGAGGCCGCCTTGAAGTGGGCGCGCGAGGACTACGCGCGCATGGAGCTGGACCGCCAGCGCCGCGCCCTGGAGGAGATCGCCGAACGCCGCCGCCGTGAAGCAGCGCGCCGGGGCGAAGGGTCGAGCAGCGGCGCCGGCCGTGTCAAGGAGGAGAAGCAGGAGGACGATGCCGGCGACGACTACACCCTGCTCAGCGCCTACTTCGGCCCGTAGTTTAGGGTTTTTTCCATCCATTTTATTCGTGTAAAAAACGTCTAAATTTCGCCGAAATATGCCGTGTTTGTTGAAATTTGGCCGTGTTTGCTGAAATTTGACCGAACTGTGGTGACGTTTGGGGCCCGACCTGAAGGCGACGGCTGGGGACATGCTCGCCCCCACGCCGAAAAAACGCCAGCTCACCCCCAAGCGGCGATTTTCGGCGCGTCTTGGGGGCGCAACGGCTGGGGACATGCTCGCCCCCACGCCGAAAAAAACGCCGGCTCACTCCCAAGCGGCGATTTTCGGCGCGTCTTGGGGACGCAACGGCTGGAGATGCTCTTAGGTATATCGGTCAACTATCGGTCAACTATTTATGCCAATATCTGAAGCATCCACTGTGTATGCATGTGCACCTTGATGCTTCATTAGGGAGGGTCCGCCCTGCCAACTCACTTCCCTATTAGGTCGAATGAAAACTAACTAACGGGAGAAAGTACAGGATCTGCCCTGTGTGTTGATGGATATACACTATTGGAGAGCCTCTGTTGTTGCTGTCATGGAGTAATTATGGGATGTGAGAGGGCATTAATTGATGCGCAGCTAGCTAATCATCACCAAGAATTGATGATTTTTGGGCCGAGGCCAAGAACATCGTTTGATGATTTTTGGGCCTGGGGTTTTGAGAGGTCGGGCAGGTTCACAGTACGATCAGCGTACCGTATGCTTATGGATAGACAAGGTACTGCTCCAGACCATGCTAGTAGTTCCTCACTCGGAGAACCCACCTGGAAAGCTCTTTGGAAATTGCAAGTTCAACCAAAGATCAGGGAGTTCTGGTGGCGAGTGTTGAAGGGTTTTCTCCGGTCTTATGGCGAGTTACACAGAAGGCACATTAGTGATCACTCTATCTGCCCTATGTGCGGTCATGAAGATGAGTCTCTGTACCATGCTCTAATTAAGTGTGAGCATGCTTTACTGTTCTGGAGGGAGGCAGAAGGATTTCTTTATTTCAAATTGCCACATCTACATCCGACAACGTGGTCAAGAGATCTATTGGATGCCAACTTCATAAGTAAAGACCAAGCAGCAATTGCAATTTCAGTCATGTGGACCATTTGGAGTAGCAGGAATAAATACACACATGAGGAAGTAAAGTTCCAACCTTCACGGTCTATGGAATTGGTCCATGAACTGATTCAGGCGATGCATTTGCCATACATGCCGAGATCGGGCGACTTCCTGGTAAGGGCAAAATGGCGTCCACCGGCAGCAGGGGTCATTAAGACAAATACGGATGCTGCAGCTGATGTTAGCGAGAGGAGATCCGCTACGGGAGTTGTTGCTCGTGATCATCAGGGAAGATTTATAAGTGGCCGATGCTCAAAGCTCCCGGGGGTTACTGATCCGTATGTTGCAGAACTGCTGGCTGTGTGTGAGGCAGTGAAGCTAGCAAGAGAGAATGACTGGCCAAACATACTGATTGAAACTGATTGCCAGGTCATTAGGGACGAATGGAACAAGGGAGACTACGGGTCTGTTGGAGGCCTTGTATTGAGAGAGATCAACTTTTTCCTCTCAAATTTCCAGGGATATGACATTATTTACACTAGAAGGGATGCCAACGTTGTTGCGCATCGTTGTGCGAAGGAGGGTATATCTAGTAGCTTAAGTGTAATCTCTTTTGATGTAATCCCTGAATTCTTGGTTGCCCTTGTGCAATCTGATGTAAACCGCCTTGATGATGAATAAAATGCCTAGAGTGGGCGGTTCTCAAAAAAAGATAGTTGAGATAGTCCTGGTTAAGATAGAGAGGATGCATGTGCGGGCATCCATAAGATGTTGCATGCATGTACGTGTATAACGTTGCTTGACCAAGTTCCATAGTTGTTAGATAGGCTTAGATGTGGACCGAGTATTCAGCTAGTGGAGAGGAGATCGGCAGTAGTATAGTACGTACGTGTGTGCCTCTATTTAAAGTCTTGTAAGTTAATGAGAAAAGGCAGCCGGTTGGGCACAGAAAAAATGTAGCCAGTGTGACACACCATGGAGAAAATGCTTCACGACAAAGCCATGTTTCTTTCTCCCTGGTGCTTGTGTGCGTGTGTGTGCTTCCTTGAGTTTATCATCAGTGTGTTCTTGTGTGAGACAAAACCATTAGAGGAAGAGAGTTGAGAGAAAGAAGAAGAGCGACGCTGCGGAGGTGGCGCCAACATTGATCAATTGGTGGTCACTCTCCACTTTGTATCCACCATAACTACCATCCTAGCTAGGGTGGTCACTGGTCACTCACTCACTAGAGAGGCAGCAAAAGAGATTGTGAAGATGCATATTGACAACAAAACTATGGAAATTACGCGCCATGGTCGCTAGCTCAGAAAGTCAGAATGCTGGACAACTTGTGAGCTTAACATGCCATTTTGGTGTGATTTTGACCCGGGCCGGGCGTAGGACCGATGAGCAAGCTAGGTGCAGATACAGTCCTCACTCACGCCATCTTATTCAGCACCGACCATTGCTTTGAGAATGAAGGGACTAGAAAGGGAACATGATTCACCAACTTTATCGATATTGTCATTCCTAATGTGAGATTTAATGTTTTCTCTATGTTCACTGAAATTTTGGAAAAACAATGCATTAGTTCCATGATGTTTAGGCCAACTGTTTGGCGTTTTAGCCAGGTCGTCCGCGAATGCCCCATGTGGCATTTGTAATCTAGGCGGGTTTCCCCTAATTAACCAGGCAACTCTCTTCTTCTTAATCAATGATGAAAATGACAACTTTCTTCTTCTTTATCAATGATGAAAATGGCAAATCTTTTGCCTCGCTTTAAAAAAATAAAATTATACAATCACTCAATGCCCTGATGAACTGCACATGGTTTTTTTTTCGAAAAGGGGGGACTCCCCGGCCTCTGCACATGCCCTGATGAACTGCACATAGTTACATGGGGCACTCTTATTATGCTCTGCTAATTACCCCATTTCAATCACAGAGATGTACAAATTGTGGAGGTTGATACGTCAGGCAAGGGACAACAATTTTATTTTAGACTGATTTCACTTTTATAGTAAACAAACTGTTTGTGATATCACAATTTTGGACTGATTTCAGTTTACAGAAAAAACATGTTTGCTGTATTACATGACTAGTTGCAGAAAAGGCGTTGCACCGAGGCCTGAGCTCTCGTCATCTACACATTAGTATTACTATATCACATTACTGCACATGACTAACTTTGATTACAGAAAAAGGTTTCACGGGGCCTGTCCTATCATGACATTCCATCCTCTAGTAGGATGTCATCAAAAGAGAAAAGACTGAAAACAGTTTACATGGTGTGCTGGTCAATTAGTTGGACTGTTGGACAAAGCTGGTCAGTCAAGCAGCTCCTTCTCTGATGGGATGGGCACACACAAGTGAATGAGGGAAACTTTAGCCTTTTGCTCCTGACATTTTGTAGCTGTATACCTCCCAATTATTCTTGTTCGAACATGCTCTTGATTATTTGTCGTCGCATCACATTTCGGTCAGCGGTCTTCTTGGATAGTTGGATGCACTGAATCGTTCTATTGTCCACCACATGCATTGTATCTTTCAAAACTATATCCTGATCTAGACTTGCTTCATTTCTCTTGATACCTTATCTTTTTCTGAATAACAAAGTATGGTTAAATGCTATTCTTGACACATGGCGTCTGAATGAGACGCGAGCTACGACCATTGCATATAAACTAATATAAGAATGTTTAGATCACTACTTTAGTGATCGATAAACGCTCTTATATTAGTTTATAGAGGGAGTGCGTATTAGATATTATTATTAGCCTTGCTTTAGCTTCAGGAAACTGTCCCTTCTCACAAAGGAAACTAACTGTCAGGGCAACATGGCTCGAAATATGTTTATAGTTTTAATTTACCTGTAGCTTAAGTGTTACTTTTAGGGATATGATATGATTCAATTATTTATGAAGATCAACTTATATATACATACGCGCCTTGATTAAAAGAGGGGCTGTCATGCCAACTCACTCCCCTGTTAGACTGAAGACTAACAAAGTATACGAAGCCAGCCAATTCGAGGTCTTATATATGTTCTGCTGCACTTGTGCTGAGATGAACTGACATATTCCCTGTTAGACTGAAGACTAACAAAGTATACGAAGCCAGCCAATTCGAGGTCTTATATATGTCACTCACAGAATCTCTTTCATGCACTCTGTTAGCCATAATCCATGTGTGCGTGCACGGCCGTGACGCGTCTGTGCGCGTGTGTGACGTGCGTGGGTGCGCATGTGTGTTGTGCGTATGTGCGTGAGTCTGTTAAGCTGTTAGTTGGCTGGGTCATAGGTAGTGGCCAAATGTGTGCCAGCCAAGTCAGTAGATATGCATGCATGTGTCTAGTGGGTTGGTGGTTGGGTCATCCCTGCATGCGTGTGTTAGTGGCCGGGGTGGCCGTGGATGTGTGCGTGCGCTGGTGCGCAAGGCTATTTATAACCTGCGTGTGTGTAGAGAAAGTGAACCGAGGGTAAATCATGTAGTCACTGTAAAGAAGAAAAGATTGGAGCGTTTGAGCGTCCGTGGCGGCGTTCGTCGCCGGCCAGAAAAATCTTGTGTTCATGGTTCTTCTTTTTCCATCTCTGTTCGAGTGAGAGGAGAGATAGTTAGAGGGTCTCGGTTCCAACACACTCTGCTTCAACACAACATATTCTCTGTTCCTAGCTAATTTCAGTTTTTATCTGACTCACGCTTTGCTCTTATCCTTGTTTAGATCTTGTAGTACTTCCTCCGGTCCTTTTTACTCTGCATATTAGGTTTGACCGAAGTCAATCTCATCCAACTTTGACCAAATTTGTATAAAAAATTATAGACATTCACATAACAACACCAATATCATTAGATTCATCTTGGAATATATTTTCATATTATATTTATTACATATTATAGATGCTAATAATTTTCTAATATAAACTTGGTCAAACTTAGCAAAGTTTGACTTTCGGCAAATCCAATGTGCAGAGTAAAAAGGACCGGAGGGAGTAAATAAATAAATAAGCTCACTCGAGTGCAAACTGTTGAATGGCATGAATACTGCAAACTATAAGATGGCATGAATGTGCTCTGCTCCTAGCTAGTTTCACTTCAGATCTGATCACTCTTTGCTCTTATCCTAGTTTATATCTTGTGGTAATTAAATAAATTAGCCTACTGCCAGTGCAAACTGTAAAATGCAATGAATACTGCAAACTGTAAGATGCGCAAAAAATAAGAGGTTGTTCCACATTACTTCACATGACTTTAGTTACAGAAAAAGTAAGTCGCCCACGATCCGCTGAGAGCTCTCATCGTCTACTAGTCCTATCATGACATTCCATTTCTGCTAATAGAAAAAAAATTCTGCTAATAGGATGTCAAGAGACTGGAACAGTTTATGTGGTGCTCGTCAGTTAGGGTCCCTGCCTAGTTGCACGCATGCATCTGTAGTGGAAACAAGATGAAGGAATGTCATCTCAGACAGAGCCAGCTCGGATCTGAATCTGATGGTGGACAGAATCCAATCAAGGAGCCTTTTAGCCTTTTGCTCCTGGCTTGTTGCTACCTCATGATTATATTCACTCTGAATATATATGCCCTTTGACATCGCATAATGTCTGCGTCGGCAGTGTACTTGGATTTCTTGAATCGTTTTAATTAATGCCAAGCATGTTGTATCTTCCATAGTTCTCCTGATCTAGACTTCCTCCATCCTGCCCGAATTTTTTTTTTGCTGAATAACATGATAGTATGATTACACTGTTGCCAAGGAAAGTGAGCTTCAACAAGGTTATTCTACTATTTCTTGTCACATAGGAAACTAACTGTCAGGTTATTATTCTACTAGTTGTGCTTGACTGTTTGTGCAACATACCATTCTGATGTTAATGATGCAAGTGTCAGTACTTGCTCAAAGTGTCGATTCTTTGCAACTTGCCCATCGAGACGCGCAGCCTTTGTCCATTTCCATTCTTCACCTACATGGATAGCAGTTTTACTTGTAGCTTAACTGCTGCTATTATGGATATATTTTTTTCTTGTAGGGGAACGCAATCTTTATATTTTTTCAGACAAAGAGCATTTTCATTCAAACCCTATATCAGTTGATACAGCCGCAATGAGTGAATAACCAGCCTCTGCGTAACAAGATGAACACATCCAACAAGTCCAGGAAAAAGTAAAAACCATCGTTTTACAGAAAAAGTTAATAAAGAGTTGCCTAGGATGTTGGACATCCTCTGATTACAATCATTACAGAATGCTTACTGCCATTAGGGATATCGGTTAACTACTTATACGAACGAATATGTGGAGTATCAACTATATATGCATGTGGACCTTGATCACCTTGGTTAGAAATGGGCTACCCTGCCAACTCATTCCCTTGTTAGGTTGAATGAAAACTAACTAATAGGAGCAAGTACACGATTCCTCCTGTGTGTCGATCCATATACACTATTGGAGAGCCTCTGTTGTTGTTGCTGTCATGGAGTAATTATGGGATGTGAGGGGGCATTAATTGATGAGCTGCTAGCTAATCATCGCGAAGAACTGAACTATGGCATGTCAATGTAGTAGCCACATGGGAGGGAGGGGGCTGCCGCTGGATGTGGGAGAAATAGTGGTTGCTTCTTCTGTTCTTCCTACATATTGTGCTCATCATCAATCTAGCTAGCTAGCTGGACCCTTCAAAGCATACATATATGCCTGGACTGGCTGGATGCCCTGTTTACTGAATTTGGATACGGCGAAATTACCCAACACAATTTATCTTCTTTTTTTGGATCTGAATCTTGCAGCAGAATGGTAAAGGAAATTCCACTGTCCGGGCAGTGAAAATAGAGCCAGGTAACTGAGTGAAAACCAATAGAGTAAAACAGCGGCTGCACTCACTTGATAATTCAGAAGCAGTAAATTGTGGACTAGTTCTGTGACTGGGCCTCCTCCTTGATCAATTGGAAGTCACTCTCCTCTTTGTATCCACCATAACTACCATCCTAGCTAGGGTGGTCACTGGTCACTCACTCAGTTACTAGAGAGGCATCAAAAGAGCTTGTGAAGATGCATATTGACAACAAAACTATGGAAATCACGTGCCATGGTCGCTAGCTCAGAAAGTCAGAATGCTGGACAACTTGTGAGCTTAACATGCCATTTTGGTGTGATTTTGACCCGGGCCGGGCGTAGGACCGATTAGCAAGCTAGGTGCAGATACAGTCCTCAGTTACGCCATCTTATTCATGCCCTGCCCTGCTGCTTCGTGGAAGGTCGGCGAGGTAGGGACAGAGATTGATACTACGAGTACTGAACTCAACTGAACGTTGTGTGTGTGTGTGTGTGTGTGTGTGTGTGTGTGTGTGTGTGGAATGGATCATACCATAAATATCCCCATGCTTGCTTCTTCGATGGGTGAGGCATGGGCACAGATTCCTTGCACTCATTACTGTGCTGTACTGAACTGAACTTGCCTGTGTGGATCATACTATGGCATATGTTGCCCGGTTCGCGCACTATGTTGCACGGATACTTAAATACGTATCGGATACGTGATACGGGATATGCCCGATACACCAATTTTCTGAAAACATGGATACATGGATACATTTATATATAGATATTACATATATTAATTATTAAAAATATTGAAAACAAAATAGAGCTTCTAGGTGAAAGCATTAATTGGCAGTGGATTTCTCTGAGTTTGTTGTTCCAATCAATGCATCGACTCTCTCTCTTGCTCACATTTCAAATGAACAAGAACATTGACAGTCATGTTTTGGCATGAACTCAGACCCATGTTGGGTATCTTCAAAAGATGTGCCTTTACTATTGAGGGGATTTCACGTCAAACGAGGGGTTTCAGGTATCCAAAAAGTATCGCAGAAGTATCCTAAGAGTATCAAACATTATTGTCTTTTTTTAAATAAAAAAATCGAGGGATACTTACGGGATACGTATCGGGCAGTATCCGAGTATCGGGGCAGTATCCGATTATCTATGTTTTTTTCGAAAATGATCCAGATCTATTATCACAGTTCACCCGAAGTACAAAACATCTCAAACATTTTATAAATTCTATCGAGATTCCTAGGCCACCACAGAACCACTACCGCAACCAGAACAAGCCGTCAACGCATCATTGTCATCGCTCCCCTACCTGAGCCGGCTTGACCTAGGTTGTCGATGACATACAGGAAGTCCTCGTTCGCATGCCCCCTAAGGACCAGTGCCCAGGAGCTGCAGTTGTCCATTGAACTCTTGAATATATTTGAAGCACCAGAGACGAAATCTTTCCACACGATGAGAAAACCTAACCTCGCCATCCCAAGGAGACGACAAAAATGAGGTCCATCGAATATGTCCTGATGGATGAACTCAAGGAAGAAGAAGCGCCGGCATCCGCCCGAGTGCCGTACCTGCGAGGACTAACAAACCCTAACCTAAAGAAGTAACCAGAGTGGAGGCATTGTGATTCCCCTCCCCGCCATCAGCTGCCAGAGCGGCAGGCCAAGGGGAGGTGAATCCACGAGCTCGCCTGCGAATCCTGGTGGGAAGAGTTTGCTCTAGTAGCCAAGGGATAGGGGAGAAAAAGCTAAAGACCTCAGTGGGATTACCCAACTAACCACATAACAACATCGATAACTATTAAGCAGATCAACTAATATTTTGATACATATCAATTATAATGGTATTTTAATGAGAAGAAATGTGATCACCAACCCAGGGGAGGTGCTGGTTGCTTTGGGCAAAGTCATGTCTGGCTTCCGTTGGCACTAACGGTGTGGCGCCCGTGGGTGTTGTTTTCCTCCTAGCTTGGGGGATGGGGGCGTAATCGTGAAGCTCCCAAACCTTGCCCACTACTGAGCTTCATCTTAGGGTGAAAGCCTAGGTCCGTGTTGCATGCTTAGGAAATGGTGTCGTTCTCGCACCACCTCCCTCCTTGGGTAGTCGTTTTGAAGACTTTATCCCCCTCAACGCATTCCCTAAGCTTGACGTGCACACCAGCACACCCCAACCAGCTTTGCGAGTGGTTTCCCCGTGACTCGTACGGCAATGATAATTGTGGCATGAGGAACTGGACAGTGACATGTTGTCCCCTGGCTATCGACTGCTTGGGTTTGTACTCGCGTCTTCTTGATGCGTAGCACTGAAGTTAGAGTTGTGTGCCGAGATGTGGCTTGGTGGCAATGAAGCCCTGCGAAAGGGTAGCCTGACGCTCATCACCAAAATCGGAGCTGCCTAGTCCGGTAGGTTCACATGCATCATTCGCTGTGAAGGCTCTTGGTTGGTCTTCTACGATGAAGTTGGGGTCAATTGCTCGAGGAGAAGTCATGGTGATGACTGTTGCTGGCAACCTTGGTTGAGTTCCTCTCTTCTATGGTGTGTATAGTCTTTGTGGGTAGCCAGGCTGGCTGGGATGATTAGAGAAAAGAATGCTGCAAAGGCCACCGTACATGTCCCGTCATGATATTCCATTTGCTGATAGGATGTCAAATGACTGAAATAATTTTCATGGTGCTGGCTAATTTTAGGGTCTTTGCATAGTTGCTCTGGTGGGTACAAACAAATCAATTAAGGAAACTTTAGCCTTTTGCTCTTGACTTTTTGTTGCCTTGATTTATCGTCACATAACGTTTGCGTCGGCGCTGTACTCAGATTCCTTGAATCGTTCTCGTTCCCTGCACATGCATTTTATGTATTTTTCATAATTATTATCATGTTCTAGACGTGCTTCATTTTTCATGCTATCTTTTTCTTCTTCTAAATATCGTTGTATAATTAAATGCTAGTATTGACAAATGGCTTCTGAATGAATGAGACGTTTTTAGATGAAGGGCGTGGCGTTTTCATGAAGTCAAAATGTAGCATCAAATGGATACAAATGCACACAGCCAAACACAAACAGTCTAAAAAAGATAAAAAGTGACATATCATCACCGGTAGAGTCAAATAGGACCGTCATTGTGCCAATGTCAAAGGAGGTGATGAACCAATACGGAAGTGATGCTGCACCAATGTTGAACAGCAGTTGGTACTCCATACATTGAAGCATAGACCACGTATGAAGTGAGTGCATACAACAGAAAATAACCTGCAAAGGAGAAGAGTTTTTGTCATTAAAAGCTAAATCATCTTTATATAGCCAAAGAGATCATAATAAGACATACGCTCTCACCCTTTTAGCATTTTGGACCTATAGGGAGTACCATCCAACCAATGAGTCCGAATGAGACATGAGCTATGACTGTATATATTTATATTTATTTATTTATTTCATTTACTTATGGTCTTGCTTCAGCTTCAACAAGGTTGGCTCAACATATATTTCAGATCTTCTCACACAGGAAACTGACTGGTAATAGGCTGGTTCAACATATCATTTTCACTGAGAGCATGGTTCAGATCTGCTGAGAGCTCTCGGTCATCTACCTGTCCTATCATGACATTCCGTCTGCTGGTAGCATGTCAAATGACCGGAATAGTTTATGTGTGGTGCTGGTTAGTTAGGGTCTCCGCACAGTAAAGAGACTCAGAGTCAGCCCGGATCTAACGGTGGGCAGAATCAGATCACAACCATGACGTTAGCTGTTTGCTCCTGGTTTGTTGCTAGCTCATGATTATATTCAGTCTGAATATATATGCCCTTTGCTTTGGGTCCCATAACGTTAGCGTCGGCAGTGTACTTAGATCTCTTGAATTGTTTTAATCAATCAGAACCATGTTGTATTGTCCATAGTCCTCCTGATCTAGACTTCCACTGCCCCTCCCGAAATTATCTTTCTGGATAACATGGTACTCTTGCCAAGGAAGTATCCTCATGTATTTGTGCAATTCTGATGTTAAGAATGGAAGTGTCAACTTCTCTCTACAGGCTCAAAGTGTCAATTCTTCGTCCATCAAGAGAACCTTTACGCGTGTGGCCTTTGTTCATATCCATTCTTCCCCTGCATGGAAACTAGTTTTCCTTGTAGCTTAACTGCTGCTATTAGGGATATTATTATTTTTCTCGCGATCTTTATACATTTTTTTCAACAAAGAGGGAATTTCATTCAAATGTTATGTCGAGTCGATACAACCGCAATGAGAGAATGCCGGGCCTCTGCATAACAAGATGCACACAGCCAACAAATCCAGGAAAAGTAAAATAAAAAACATCGTTCTACAGAGAAAGTTAATAATTAGTAGATTAGGATGCAGGACATCCTTGGATTACAATGATTACATAATGCTTGCTGCTATTAGGGGAGTAAATAGCATAAAATACTACAATTCGGGCTAGGGTTCCAAAAGATAACTACCAACTTTGGGGTTGACTGTTTCAAAAATCCAAATGACCTAGTGATTTTACAATTGATCGCGATTATGACGGGTCAGGCCCGCACCTAAACGAACAGTATGTTTGACCGTTTGTTTTACTCAGGGATATCGGTTGCGAATATCTGGAGTATCAACTGCCAACTCATTCCCCTGTTAGGTGGAATAAAAACTAACAGGAGCAAGTACACCATTCCCGCTGTGTGTCGATGGATATACTCCTCCATTGTTGCGTATGTTGTTGCTGTCATGGAGTAATTATGGGATGTGAGAGGGCATTGATGAGCTGCTAATCATCAAAACGGTTCAGTTTTTGGATGAGTTTAGATCTGACTCACGCTTTGCTCCTATCCTAGTTTAAATTTCGTGGTAAATAAATTAGGTCACCACCACAGAGATGTGCAAACTACAAAATGCCATGAAAACTGGAGGGAAAAAAGTTGTTCGCCGGATCACATTATTGCAGATGACTGTACTTAGAGAGAAAAGTCTCTATCATGACACTGCTAGTAGCTGTCAAATGACTGAACCGATGTTATGCGGCGCTGGTCAGAGTCTCAGTTGCTAGTGGGAATGTCATCTGAGAGTTAGCCAGAATCAAATCAAGGATCTATTTTTAGCCTCTTGCTCTTGACTTGTTGCTTATTATTATTTCGGTCTAAATATGCCCTTTGTCTTCCCACAGAACGTTTACGTCAGCAGCAGTGTACTTGGATCTATCGAACCATTTCTCTCTCTCTCTCTCTCTCTTCGAAAAAAAAACATGCTCGCAAACACGTATGCAGATTTAACCAAGTAAATACACTCACACCCTATACCTATACCTCCTAGAGTATAAGCCGACAAATCTTCATATTGACGAAGTCGCCATATGGACGTCACTGTTTACAGATGAGGAAACCATACCACTAAAAGAATAGTGCCGGAAGAATAGATTTAGTAAAAAGCGATCGACCATCCATGCCAAGTCTAAGACTTGAACCCAGGTGGTTGCAGATGTTCTCGAGCAGTGGAGCGACCTCTGCCACGTGATCACCTCTCGCTGCTCCTCCCGTAGGAGGGCGTGACAGGCGTCCTCATCGCATAGGGAGAGCTCGAATGCCATGGCCAACCGGTGCTGCTCATCAATCTCACCGAGAGAAAGCGG
>NC_041386.1:602674921-602678481 GCF_002162155.2 Triticum dicoccoides | reverse complement strand
ATTGGCCTCGAACTGCAAGTCCAACTCAACTGAGTCAGGGCTGAGCACCGCACGAGATCCCGAGCCACGAACGACACGGAGGACGATGATGACCCATCGATGCGGGACCCCGAGGCTCCGATGCCTTGGGAGCAGGAGGACGACCGACTGACGCGTGATCCTGAGGCATGAGCGGACAAAGCTAAGACAACATGGAGAGTGGCCACAGTAGACTCACGTCACATGCGGCATCACGTTATCTTCAGCGAGGTAGTTCAGCCAGTCGATGGCGCGGCACAATGGCATGGTCGAAGGAGGGGAATCGCTACGATGGCACTAGATCTACGGAGATGGTCGGGATTAGAGGAGGCGACACTGGATCATATTCATGTGTTATAAACAATATATCTACAAATAAGATAACTCAGTTATAAAATATTCACGTAATTAAAATAATACTTATGAATTATAAAATGTCAAATCCTTATTAATACATGTAACTAAAATTCTTACAAAAATCAAAATAATACTAATAATTATTTGATTGCATGGAATTAAAATAACAATTATGAATTTAGAAAAAATATCTAGTTTTAATAAGTGTTCATTTTTTTAATAAAGTTTCTGTGTTTGCCAAAAGATTCACTTTTGATAAAATTTAAAACAAAAATATGCATGGAAAAATAATTATGATCATATTCTGCCCAAGACTATAGATCCTTGAATGAACACTTTCTTAAATTATAGTACATTTTTATAATTCCAAAATATTATTATAGTTATATGAATAATTTTGAACATAAATGAACATTTTTTAAAATTAAGATTTTTTGTAAGCATAGTTTTATTAAAATTCAAAAGTATTTTCATTACATGTATTAATATGCACATATTTTCCATTTTCATAATTCACAAGGATTATTTTATTTACATGAATATTTTTTAAATGCAATCTATTTTATTTGTAAGGATATTGTTATGGCACATACATATTATAAATTTACTTTGTATTTCTGTGACGTTAGTTTACATAATTTTATTTTCTAAAAGTAGAAAAAAACTAGCAAGTGGAATGTGGGCTGCACAGAATGCAGCCCGTATAAACACCACAATCGTGTTTGCTCTCAAGATATATATGGCTTGCCTAAGTCTATCCTTTCTATAGATAACAAACGTCGGCAGGTAATATTGTGATTACAAAGTTTCTGAGCTTATTGATACAGAGAATAGAGTGTGGGATGAACAGTTGATAACGGAGTTGTTTTGGCCTATCGATGCGCATCGCATTTTAAACATCCCACTGGCTTTGGGAATGATGAATGATTTTGTTTCATGGCACTGTAATAGAAGTGGTTATTTCACAGTCAGATCAGCAAACCATGAAGAGTGGGAGCATCAGCACGGACGAAAGTTGAGGATGACTAACTCTATACAAGCCTCAAGTACTAGTCCAGTCTGGAGTACCATTTGAAACTGCGTGTGCCATCAAAAATTAAAATACACATATGGAGAACTTTGCTTGGAGCTATCCCCTGCTATGAAGTTCTTGCCAACAGGCATATGATTACAAGTGCGCAATGTCCTCTTTGTAGTTCAGATTGTGAGAGTATTAGGCATGCCATGTTCTTATGTCCAAGGGTACAACAAATCTGAAGAATATTGGGGCTGCATGAATTAGTACAGGAGGTTTGTACGCTTGAGAGGGAGGGTGGATCGGTTCTTGCTGATTTGCTCCAATCAAAGAATTCTACCAACGCACTTGTGGCCGATGTGCGCCGCAATGATCTCGTGGCCACTGTAGTTTGGTATGTTTGGTGGGAACGGCGTCAGTACACCCATGGCAAACGTATCTTCGAACCGAGCAGGTTAGCACAAGCAATTATAACCCTTGCTAAGAATTTTTCTAAGGCCAAGTCAAAGAAGGTAAAACTTAAAAGGCACGGCTGGTGCTGTCCGCCAGAGGGAATTCTTAAACTCAATGTGGATGCCACTTTTAATCATGATAGTGGAACAGGAGGAACAGGTGCCATTTTACGAGACAATTCTGGCGTCTTTGTGGCAGCATCATGCAGTGACATTTCATTTGTAGAAGATGCGACAACGGCAGAAGCTAGAGGCTTACGAGACAGGCTCTTACTCGCAAATGAAGTTGGGTGTAACAGAATTTGCGTCGAGGCTGATTGCTTGGAGGTCGTCGAAATCATGCAAGGTGGTGGAAATTCACTTGGACCGGCTGCAACAATTTATGAGGAGTGTTCTTTTCTGGCTCGCAATTTTATTTCGATAGCTTTTTCTCACTGTCCTAGGGAAGCTAATGAGGCGGCTGATTTGTTGGCTAGGAACTCGGAGGTTTCTCGAACCATTGTTTGGAAATCGGAGCCCCCGGATTTTCTTCTGGATGTATTAACAAACGATGTATCGCTGTTTCCGCATGAAATATAAACCGCCATGATGGCTTTCTTTCAAAAAAAAAAAACGTCGGCAGGTGTATAAAAACGCATATTTCTGCCACCTACGGACGGAAAATGCAACGTATTGCATGCACGTGCCATGTTTTGATACCAGTTCTTTGTATTTAACAACTGCAAGCACCAAACTGAACATCCGTAGCAAATACCAGCACCAATGGTGCACTTACCCTCTTCTTCTTTTTATGATATTTGCTTTTTTTTGCGGGGCCTTTTATGATATTTTGTGATGACTAACTAGAATGTGGTGATCTCGCCGCCGACACCGAGCTATGTTGCACTTGTTGCCTTGTTGGCAAGTGAATCCACCCAAGCCGCAGATGAAGTGAGATGCAAGCGTGCATCTCGCACGTGGACAGACTAGATCGATCACTGGATGTCACATGGACTAGATCCGGAATTAATCTCTTGCATATATAGTGTATGGATAGTGCCACATATAGATTTGACGTTTTCTTCAGCTGGCCGTCGTTAGCCGCGTGCGGCCATCGATCACATGGCCTCATGCCGATCTATATTTATTTATTTGTTTGTTTATACTATTAGATAAGGAATGTTAAATTCCCTAGCCATGCATGGATCAGTCCTCTGTCAAAGTTTGATGATCTTCAACTTAGTCCTAGCACCAGCGATTGCAACAAATCCCAAGTGGTAAGGAGGAGGAGTGCGACGGCTAGTACTAGCTAGTCTCGCTAGCTAGCTTGGTCCAGTCCACCTACAATTGGGATCTAGTCGTATAGGAGTACCACATTGAATTGGATATTGGCTTCACACACTTGTCAAGTGGCATCTTCCAAGGCGCAGGTCCTAGGACGAGGGCAACACCGGAGGCGATCTCACACTGACCATACTAGTTCCCCATCCTTCTGCCCCCTCTTGCCGTCACCAGACAAAGCTCGAGCCGCGGCGGTCATGTTCTAGTTTGTCGGCCATCGCCTGACACCACCCTCTACCCAGATCCGGTCCGCTCACGTCGGTAAGCGTTGGGTCCTGTCGAGTATTCAACCGTAGGCAGTTGGTTTGTGGTCGATGCGGGTTGCAGTAACCTCCCATGCCCCGGTCAAGGCAAGTTGGGTCGTCGGTGTGTGCAAATCCTCAGATCGTGCTGAACCG
>NC_041386.1:602670639-602674638 GCF_002162155.2 Triticum dicoccoides | reverse complement strand
ACACTTTAGTGCCGGTTATGGAACCGGCACTAAAGGGCCTTACGAACCGGTGCTATTGCCCGGTTCTGCACTAGTGATATACCACAAACTTCGGAGTAAATAATACAACCTCGAAAGTAGAGCATGGTTCACAAAGCAGAGAATACAATTTACCAAAGGCATTATTTACCCATGGAAAGGATCACAAGGTTATTCAATATGAAGGACACAGTCGGGTAAAATCCGACAAAGGTTCTGGTGGTCCACAAGGGATCTGATGTGAGTATGGGTACTCAACCAGAGGAAGAAAGAATGCAAGGAGGTGAGATTATAGAAACAACTGACTAACTCAAAGCTCAAATGCAAAGGAATTATGAATTCCAAGACAAGGGATCAAAAGCAATGCTCCGATTAGGGATGGATAAGTTGAGTAGCCTTAGGGGTACAATCGGTGGCAATTTGATTGGTCAAGAACCAGCTCATATCCAAATGACGTCTGAGCCGGAAGGATAATCCAGAGGATTGCAAGCATCCGCAACATATTGAATCGACGGACTCAAAATGATAGTGACAAATGATGCTAATAATATTACTAGACTTATGGGATTAACCATAATGTAATCAAGCAAGAATTTCAAGAGCAATAGGCTGCTGAGGATTTTTGGAAGATCGAATGGTATTTCGAAGATTGGTGACCTACATGAATCAACTAGGGATGAGTGGATACTCGGTAAGTGTGAGGAATTATTCATACATGTATTCATGAGGAAAAGGAGCTGCACGACAGTAGACACAAAGGAGTCTCGAAATATCCGAAGTATTTTAGGGTATCTTGTAATAACAAGAATAATTGGAAGTGAAGTTATGGACGACAAGTGTACGTAGTTTTCCATAAGGATTTATCGGTGGTATGGAATTGCAACGGCGAAGGGCACAAGGGTCTCGGGGAAACATCGGAGAGTATCTTTGAAATTTTCTGGTGCAGCAGACGATCATCTGAAGTGAGGGGCTCTCCGGGAGGAAGTATTTTCGAGAACCTAAAGTTAGTTTTGTTTTTAGCAAAATCATTTAACCCGAATAGAAGAGAGATCAGAGTCCCAGAGTATAGGTCGAGGAATAAAAGATCCTAATACCACCCAATGACGACGTGGGCCCATCGTTCGCACGGCCATGTTAGTAAAACAATTTTCATTGACTAGACTCAACTTCGGCCAAGGAGTGTGGAAGGGGGATTCCTACAGGCAGTCGGCTCTGATACCAACTTGTGACGCCCCTGATTTGACTGTACACTAATCATGCATGCAAATGTGTACGACCAAGATCAGGAACTCACGGGAAGATATCACAACACAACTCTAGACACAAATTAAAATAATACAAGCTTTATATTACAAGTCAGGGGCCTCGAAGACTCGAATACAAATGCTCGAAGGCACAAGAGTCAGCGGAAGCAACAATATCTGAGTACAGACATAAGTTAAACAAGTTTGCCTTAAGAAGGCTAGCACAAACGGGGATACAGATCGAAAGAGGCGTAGGCCTCCTGCCTGGGATCCTCCTAAACTACTCCTGGTCGTCGTCAGCGGGCAGCACGTAGTAGTAGGCACCTCCGGTGTAGTAGGAGTCGTCGTCGAAGGTGGCATCTGGCTCCTGGGCTCCAACATCTGGTTGCGACAACCAGGTAGAAGGGATAGGGGGAAAAGAGGGAGAAAGCAACCGTGAGTACTCATCCAAAGTACTCGCAAGCAAGGAACTATACTACATATGTATGCATTGGTATCAACTGGAATAAGGCTATTATACGTGGACTGAACTGCAGAAAGCCGGGATAAGGGGGGATAGCTAGTCCTTTCGAAGACTACGCTTCTGGCAGCCTCCGTCTTGCAGCATGTAGAAGAGAGTAGACTGAAGTCCTCCAAGTATCATCACATAGAATAATCCTAACCGATGATCCTCCCCTCGTCGCCCTGTGAGAGAGCGATTACCGGTTGTATCTGGCACTTGGAAGGGTGTGTTTTATTAAGTATCCGGTTCTAGTTGTCATAAGGTCAAGGTAAAACTCCAAGTCGTCCTGTTACCGAAGATCACGGCTATTCGAATAGATTAACTTCCCTGCAGGGGTGCACCACATATCCCAACACGTTCGATCCCATTTGGCCGGACACACTTTCCTGGGTCATGCCCGGCCTCGGAAGATCAACACGTCGCGGCCCTACCTAGGCACAACAGAGAGGTCAGCACGCCGGTCTAAATCCTATGGCGCAGGGGTCTGGGCCCATCGCCCATTGCACACCTGCACGTTGCGTACGCGGCCGGAAGCATAACTAGCCCCCTTAATACAAGAGCAGGCTTACGGTCCAATCCGGTGCGCGCCACTCAGTCGCTGACGTCACGAAGGCTTCGGCTGATACCACGACGTCGAGTGCCCATAACTGTCCCCACGTAGATGGTTAGTGCGTATAGGCCAGTAGCCAGACTCAGATCAAATACCAAGATCTCGTTAAACGTGTTAAGTATCCGTGAACACCGACCAGGGCCAGGCCCACCTCTCTCCTAGGTGGTCTCAACCTGCCCTGTCGCTCCGCCACAAAGTAACAGTCGGGGGCCGTCGGGAACCCAGGCCCACCTCTACCGGGATGGAGCCACCTGCCCCTTCAGCCCCCAACTCCGAACAGTACCACAGGTAATGTAACTGTGTAAGTACATAGTATATGCCCGTGATCACCTCCCGAAGTGATCACGGCCCAGTAGTATAGCATGGCAGATGGACAAGAGTGTAGGGCCACTGATGGAACACTAGCATCCTATACTAAGCAGTAGGATAGCAGGTGATGGTAACAACAGTAGTAGCAAGGACAGGCTATGCATCAGGATAGGAATAACGGAAAGCAGTAACATGCTACGCTACTCTAATGCAAGCAGTAGAAAGAGAGTAGGCGATATCTGGTGATCAAGGGGGGGGGGGCTTGCCTGGTTGCTCTGGCAAGAGAGAGTGGTCGTCAACACCGTAGTCGAACTGGGTACCAGCGGCGTCGGTCTCGGTGTCTAGCGAGAGAAGAGGGGGAAGAAACAATAAATATAATGCAAACAAATGTAAGACGATGCATGACATGACAAAGCGTGATGCTAGGTGTACCATAACGCGGTACGAGGTGGTACCGGGTGAAGGGGGGAAACATCCGGGAAAGTATTCCCGGTGTTTCGCGTTTTCGGACAGATGGGTCGGAGGGGGAAAGTTGCGTGTTCGCTATGCTAGGGATGCGTGACGAACGAACGGGCTGCGTATCCGGATTCGTCTCGTCGTTCTGAGCAACTTTCATGTTGAAAATAATTTAATCCGAGTTACGGATTAAAAGATATGATTTTCTAAAGATTTTATTAATTTCTGGAATTATTTTTAATTCGAAAAATAATTGCTAAATTGCTAGGCGCACTCAGCACAGTGTACACAAAAGTGCACCCAGTGACTGACAGGTGGGCCAGAGGGACCCAGTTGACTAGTCAACGTTTGACTGGTCAACAGGGGTGGGACCCCTCTGTCATGGACTGTTTTAGTTAATTAGGGTTTAGGTTAATTAGTTAGGCTTAATTAGTTGTTTTAGTTTAATTAATCAAAATTAATTAAGTTAATTAATTCTTTAATTATTATTATTACTATTATTATTTTTCTTTTTTTTAAATACGTTCTGGGGTGGGGCCCCTTTGTCAGTGGGCCAAAGGGCCATAGCGGGCGTGCGGGTGGTGGTTAACGGGGCCGCGGGGCGATGTTGCCCGAGCAGGCACACGCCCAGGGGCGGCAGACCTGGCAGGGCGCCGGCGCAGGGGAGGTCAGTGGCCATGGCGAGGCCATGGCCGGAGCGGGGTCCGGCCAGCGAGCGGCGACGGGACTGCAGAGGCGGGGCGGAGGGCTGTGGCCGGACGTGGCCATGACGGGCGCGCGCGGGCTGGCGAGTAGGGCCGTGGGAGCGGGGCCGCGAGCAGGGAACGGCGAGGCACGCGTGCGCACGTGGTGACCGGCGG
>NC_041386.1:602649525-602670242 GCF_002162155.2 Triticum dicoccoides | reverse complement strand
CGAGCCCCTCCTCGATCCAGATGGGATCGGGAGGAGGGGAGAGGGAGAGGCGAGTGGTGAGGGGAAGTGGGGTCGCTGTAGTGGCTAGGGTTTCGGTGAGGGGGAATAAGGGGAGTGGGTGGGCCGGTGTCGGTGGGCCGGTTGACTGGGCTAATGCCCAATTGGGCCAGGGGGGGCCTTTGTTCTTTTATTTTAATTTTGTTTGTCTTTTCTGTTTTTATATTTCTTTTTATCTCTCTTTTTCCTTTTCTATTTTAATTTAATTTAAAACATTTATGCATTTTCTAAACATGTGTTTTATTTACTATAATTACCCTTGTAATATTCAGCACCGCCCGAACATTTTTGTTACAACTTTTGAAACTTTTGTTGTTTGACATATTTTTGAATTTAAATTTCAAATCAGTTTTGAACTAACGCGAGATTAACAACAGTAACTGTGGTGACATGGCATCATTAACAGAGGTTTACTGTACCCTAATTATTCGGGCGTCACACTGGGCATAGCTGCAAGGTTGGTCGATTAGGGATGTGGAAGGAGTCACATTCCCATCCTTTCTCCGGCAGTCGACGCTCTGCCTCCAGCAATCGGTGGGAACCATGATGGTTGGCAGTAATGCGGAGGCTTGAGTTCTTGCATGTCAAAGTGGTGATCTTGAAAGGTGGGTTAAATAATTGGCTCTATGGCGAGCAACATGGCACCCCTTGGCGAGTGCATGTCAAGGGGAGTCGTGGCAGTGGTTGAGCCCAAATCACGATCTAGCGGCTAGATCTGGTCGATGTGGGGGCCTTTCTTGTGGTGGGCTTCTTGGCCTGGTTACCTCAGTGTGGCATGAGGGTGATACCAAGCAAGCTCCATGCTTCGGTAACTACAGTCTACAGCGGTGCCGCCTGTGGGCCTCGCAATCCTCATGGGGGCACCATTATGGTTTTCATCCCCATGTAAAGACACTTAGTTTGTCTCAAAAAAAAAAAGAATGTAAAGACACTTAGTGGAAACCGATGCCTCGTCAGCTGGACTCAGCGGTGACAACGTGTGGCATTAATACCCTCTTGGAGCGTTATTGGGGGAGCTCTAGCCCCTTCTAGTCATGACACGACGACGTCTTCATGCAGGTTTGGATCATTGTTGGAAGCTTCTTTTGGCTCTAGTTTGTGCGGCAGTTTGCCTACCCCTATACTTCGCACGTGACCTTCATGTTAGCATTCTAGGGCATTTCTGCTCACTGGAAGGGTCACGCTCCATGGCTCGAAAAGAGAGGGTGAAGGGCGCTCTCCAAGGACAGTGTAGCGATGACGTGCAACATAGTCCAACAGTTTCTCCATGAGACGCAGGCTTGCTCTTGGTCGGTGTCCGTGAATACTTCTCGTAGAAGTTTGGTCACTCATGTGCTTGTGCTCAACTGCGAGATGTTGGTGCCGAGTAAGTGCCCACTTTTTGTGCATTGTTTTTTTTTCATTATTTTGTCCTGATATTTCTTTGGTCTGCTTTATAAGAGGGTCTTTCCAACACCTTGTATCATCAGCTACGTGGCTTTATTTATAAAGCGGAGCGAAACCTTATTTTGAAGCATACCACGTCACACCGGTTGAGTATTACCTTCCAAGAGACAGTATTAACATCATCCATTGGATTTGTGTCTAAGAGAAGAGTTTTGCTTCGGTACACCCCCTTAAAAAGTTTACGCAAATCTTAAAAGTTACTTAAAAAGAGTTTTCTCATGCATTCACGGTCAACTAATAATTCTAATCACTGTTTTCCCAATGGATCAAACAAGAGACAAGAACAATATAATCTTTTTAATTTAAGGGTAATATCTAAGCTCTACCTTTAATCTAAGAGAATTGCCAACTCTGGTTACTTTGAGGCCATCATAAAATTTCTCAATTAAACCATGCTCGTTTGTGTGTGTGTGTGTGTGTGTGTGTGCGTGCGTGTGTGTGTGTGTGTGTGTGTGTGTGTGTGAACAATCCCTTTTTTAGGCTTCCTGCTGCTCTTGCATCGGCGTCTTCACTGTTTTTTGATTTGGTCAAGTCAATTTAAGATGCATGGTAGTATGTGTTGTTGGCGTCTTGCTAACGCTTGTAGTTGGAGAGTTAAGAATTGGACAGAAGTAGTCCGGTACGGTATGCATCATGGGTCATTAACTATTCTTGAATGCCCTCCTGATTGACGATCAGGGAAGGACGACCTGCTGCTGGAGTTGTGCTTGTGCATGATCTCATCTTCAACAGAGCAGAGCAGAGCATATGGTAGCAGTAGTAGCAGTTATTTTGCTTGTTTTCATTCTGCACGTCTGTCAGGCAGCATATGTAGTACGTAGTACCAGCACAGGGTACATCACTCCACTGCACGTCCATCATAGGATCCATCCATCCGCTAGCACAGAGGAGTTGAGAGGATCTGAAATCCAACAGCCGAGCTCGCGCGGGAGCACCACCAGATATTTTCCCAGGAGTTGAGTTGCTCTTCCAAGTTATTAAGATCACAACCACAATGTATGTTTTCTGTAAGAGATTCCCTTTATTTTTCCTCAAGTCACAACATCTACCCTTTTACAACAACAAAAGTTCAATATAAATACATATCCTACACGTTATATTCTTCTGATATAGTTGTCCGCATGCCAGACCCATGTGCGACTGAACATCGGTCACACGAACGGCACGCAGACAATATTATACTGTGTATTCTCCTTAAAATCTACTTTTTTGTGTAAAAAAAGTCGTATGTGTTAGTTCAAAACTGAGTGGTACGCATTCCACGTAAAAATATGAAAAATTGTTATCTAAATTGTACATAAAGTGCAGGATAAACAAGTCATTTCAGGGTTAGAGATTAATGTGAGCTCAAGGTATTTGTTACAAACTCCTAGCAATTTGAACTTAAGTTAATATATAATACTCTATCCTCTATAAAAATCCTTAATTTTCTTATGAATTACTGCCATGCATTATTTTTTTATTAGAAAATTCAATTTACATTATTGTAATTCATTATGAAAAAATCATTAAAAATGGTTAAGTTTGGTCTAAATTAAAATAGTTAAAGATTCTAAGCATTACATGATATTTTGGATTACAAATTTGCATTTCATTAATAAGATAGTCACTACAAAATGATTGATATTGGACCAGTTCCCCAGAGTTGTTGTCATCGGCATTCAACCTTGAATTGATCTAAAGCACTCGATGCATGATCTTGACATTGTGCATACACGGTTCGAAATCCTGACCTCAATGCCCTGAGGAGGCGTCAGGAATCTACGCTGAAGCTCCATTCCCGATGGAAAAACTCAAGGACGATCGGAGCATGGACAACCAACTTGATGATGAGTTGACACCATCCACCCGAGCACCGCCTATGCGCGGTATAAAATCCTATCCTATTTACTAACCAGAGGTGAGGCACCAGAAGTCTCCTCCCCACGATAGGCTGCCGGAGCGGCAGGCAGAGGGCATCCCACTACATTTTTTATTCAAGTCATAGCTTTTACACTATTTATGAAACGAAAATGTCAAGTTGTCCAATCCAAGGAGTACATTCTAAATTTTACTCTATTCAAAATTGGATCCACATCCTAACATAGTCATTGCGCATGCCAGACCAATGTGGCGGATCAACACGATTACATGAGTGCCATGGCACAAACTATTATAGTTACATAAAAATCACGTCTTTTTCACGTGAATGATAAAATCATATCCTTACAATGCACAACTGAGTGATAATTATTCCGCACAAAAAAAATGAGAATTTGTTATCTAATATACTGAAAGTGAATGATTATATAAAGAAATTATTTTAGAGTTAGAGACTGAATCAACTTAACAAATTTTAGAAACTCGCAGCAATTTGTAAGGTGCACTTGGCCTTTTCTGATTCCCAATGCACAACTTTGATGGTTTGACTATGATTTTCGCTTATATTAGCTCTACAAAACTAGTATAAAAACATGTGCGATAACCATTTCTGCAGTAAAAATAACGGTGGCACTATTCATACATGTATATTGTGGTATACCTTAGTAGTCAAAGTCATGCATCAAAGACCATGCAAAGTCAAGTGCACCTTACGTTTTAGGAAAGAAGGGGTAGTTAAGTAAATATGATACTCTATCCTCAATAAAATTCTTATAATTATATAATCCATCCTATGTCGAACGTTAAATTTGTCTATTTCAGAATTTAATTTATATTCAACTATTATTTTAATTTAGAAAGTACATCAATCAACACCGGAATTGGAATTCAACATAGTTATAAATAATGATAACATTAATAAAAATATGTTAAATTCAAAGTAGTAATTAACATAGTTAACAAGTCTAAGCATTACATGATATTTCGCAAAATGTAATCACCAAAGAATGATTGATATGTGATCTTCTAAATTATTTGGTAAAACCCATACACATATTTTCTGTTATTTTGCAACAATGACTTCCATGTGGCCTGCCACAAAGGGCAAAATGTGGAACGAACTTTGGTAACTTGAGATCCTTTTTATTTAATAGCATGGTTAAAACTGTCGGTTGAGCAGGAAAAGGGGGTCCTAAATGGAACTTGCTCCACTGTTAACTTGAACCTTTTTGTGTTTGTAATACATTACTTTGAAGAAAGAAAAGGAGCTTATGGCTAGACGGATGATTCGTTGATTGCTTATTCTCACCCCTTTTGACATGTGTGTATGCAATTAGCAGCTTTGCAAGGTCCACCTTTGGACTTTGCACCATAGATAAATTCACAAGTGTTGTATAATAATGGTAATAATCGGCATCGTGGGAGGACATGTGGTGCAAGTGGGTGAAAAGGCAATGCAAGGAACCTTGCCTTGGCTAAGCTATCTAGAAAACACAGCTTGAGCTACCAAAAAGGGGGAGAGGAGGACACAATACTTAATCTTGATGATTGGTAACTCAATTGATCATCTACTAATAAAGGGAAAGCAAAGCTTGACGGTTTGAGTTGATGGCCGAGGTGCAAAAAGGCCTGTAGAATCTCCATCATTGCCCATTAGAAAACAAAAGGTAATTAGGGAAGCCGCAGAAAGCATAATCAAATTTAATACAGTACGTATGGCTGTGGTGTGCATCTACCAGGACTTGAGGACTTAAGTCCTGCCTGAGTCAGGCGTCAGTGGTGACGCTCGTGCCGATGGATCGACGAAGGCACGGAGAGATTTCAGCAGATGATTTGTTTATGTGCAATGCAGAGGCAGGCCTGCAGAATGATCGATGGAGCAGTTTAATGTGCGGCAGCGGCAGCGGCAGCAGCAAGCAATAATGTGATCGACCTCCGTCTCTGATGGATGCATACCATATAGGAGTATTGATTGAGTCTGAAGAATGACTGCCGATTACCTCAGCATGATGAAGTTATTATTCACTTGTGCCCTGCTCTGCTCTCTTCTGCCGTGCTCATCATACGTACACTGCAGTACAGACGATCGGTAGCTAGGACGGTGGATCATTCATTCATACTCCTACCTCTCATCTGCTCTGCTCTTGTACAATCGGCAGCTAGGATGATGGAGTATGGATGGGTCATAGGGCGCTAGGAAAGGGACGGGTCGATGCATCCATCCATCGCGGGCAAAATGAAATCGTTGAGTTGCTCTCAGTCTGAATCTCTATAAGAGTATCCAACTCCAAGAGCAAGTAAGTATGCATGGGATGGGTTTGTGGCTCAACTGCCCCATCCATGATCCATGGACTCACCCATCATCAAGATCTTCCGGTATATAGTGCTCCAAATTAAGATGGACGGACGGCCGTGCCATGCCTGCCAACTGTTGAGGGCTCCAAATTGTCAACTGCCAGCTAGTACTAGTTGCAAGCCCACTCTGTCTAGATACGGCAAACAGCTTGCGACCAGCCTACACATACACCTACTCGCAACATGCTCAGCTGAGCTCAAGATTGTACTCTTCTTATGGAAACTACTCCACGACAAACACATGCATATTATCTACACCGCAGGGTGCAAATGCATTGTTTTATCAACGTACACGTAGAGAAAAAGAAATGGCCACATATAAATGTTAACCGGCCCAATGTCTACTACTGTTTTCAAATGGTTTGCATATCTCATTTTTCTCGAAAACGAGGTTGAAACCCCCAATGCACACATCTATCATATATCCTTCAACAAACCAAGTCCAAAACACCTACGACTATGTCAATTTCTTCCGTAACAAAGCCCTTCAAGAAGCGACACACATCGTGGTCATCACATACAAGCAATTTCATCATGGTTGCCAAGATTAAGCAATGAAGGAAAACACGTCAGCAAGAAGATAATGCCTTCAATATGCTAACGACACGAGTTTATCACTGCTGAGCCCGACCAATGAAGGTTAAATAAGAGTTTTCACCTTGGACATGAAGCTGTGCTCCAATCACCATCTCGAGAGCGGATTTTATGATAGTCACTCAGCCAATACTCGAGGCCAAGTATACGTTTCTGGGAAGACACCTGGTTGGGGAACAACCCCTTAAATGTGCAATACCCAAGTTTATATCGGATAGTTAGACATAAGTTTGTCACGATTAAACAAGTGCTGGGACAAGCAAACCCTGATATTTCTTTTCGTCGAACCCTCATTGGTCCTCGATTGGCAGCATGGGATGATCTGCTAACCCGACTGGGAGCCATCCAACTGTCAGTGGAACCGGATATCTTTAAATGGAAATTGCATCAGAGTGGTAAGTTTTCGGTTAAATCCATGTACGATGCACTGGTTCATAACGAGGTACCAATAGATAATAGGAAATTGTGGAAGCTTAAGATTCCCCTAAAAGTGAAAATTTTCCTATGGTTTTTCACTAAAGGAGTTATCTTAACTAGGGACAATTTGGCACGACGAAACTGGCTAGGTTGCAAAAAATGTGTTTTCTGCCACCATGATGAGTCGATTAAGCACTTCTTTTTTGAATGCAAGTTTGCTCGATCGGTATGGGCCATTGTCCAAATAGCTTCGAATCTATACCCTCCACGTAGTGCACATAATATGTTCGGCAACTGATTGAGGGGAATAGATAAACAATTTTCTAAACAAATTCTTGCGGGGGCGGCTGCCTTATGTTGGGCACTCTGGCTCACTAGGAATGATATTGTTTTTAACCGTAAATGTGTTTCTTCTCCCATGCAGGTTATTCATATATGCTCGCGATGGCTCCGTATGTGGTCTATCCTGCAGCGGCCGGAGGACAGAGACTTTTTTATGATGGCGTCTACACGGCTGGAGCGTTCAGCCAGGGAGATTTTCTACCCCCATGGATGGCGGTGTGATCTTCTAATTGGATTGGCCCCGCTATAGGCTTGTTTTATTCTTACTTGTGGCTGTTTGGCCATATTTTTTTGATCTAGACTTCTTCGAACTTTTGGCTGTGTGCATCTAGCTATGCAGAGGCCGGGTGAACTTTGATGCGTCTGTATCAACTCGATATTTCAATTCAATGAAAAGCCCTTTATCAAAAAAAAAAAACTCAAGGCCAGGCCTAATTGCATATCTCATAGACACCTTGACAAGACAACTTTGGTTGGGGTTCCAACCCCCTTGTCTACAAAAAAAAACTTTGACAGAACAACAAAATCAATTCACATGCAAAACCGCTACAAACGAGTATACATGATTTTAAAAAAAGTAAAGTGATTTAGATACTAGGTAAAATACAATCTGGTATCAAGTGGTTAGAACGAATGTGTCCATCTCTAATTCTACAATCCCAGTTACAGCGGGACATGATAGCAACTAGGTACAATACAATCTGGTATCAAGTGGTTACAACGAATGTGTCCATCTGTAACTCTACAATCCTGGTTATGACGTGTCCATCCTTACCCCTTCCGAGTGTCTACTCTACCATGACTGATTCAGACCCCAAGGGTCTCCTAAGCCTTGTTTCCCTCACTAGTTTAGTATGGTTTATTGACTCTGTCTGGCTGGAATTATAGTATATCTAATATGAATTGACGATCATAACACATATGGCTAGAACTTTTAAAAGGTTCTCAAAAGGGGGTAATTTGTTCTAGGTTCACTAGGATCTTATCGTCTAGGACTTCCATCATAGGTGGACCCAGTAGGTCCAGACCCGTAGGGTATTCCCCCTTCGATAACGTACAATGATACATTGACAATTAGACAATAATCACTACCCAGGAGAATACTCAGCCAATTTACTCTAAGCTATGCAATTCACTGGTCACAAACAAAGCTTTACACTTCCAAAGATTTCAAAGGCGGATGTGGTCCTAGTTGCTAGCTCACTGTGTGTTTTATTTTACATAGGAAAACCCTAGTGGCTAGAAACTTCATAATGAGGGGATGCCGAAAGATTGTCCATTCTCCCATGTGGTTTTGGAATTGGTGAATGTTGGGTAAGAGTGCCACCGACAACAGCACAACCTTAGAGCATAAACCAATACATTGGAGGAAACTGGACGACGTCGAGTCACAAAATCTCGAGTATAGAGTGGTCATCGAATCTATGTCATTTGACACATATCGAAGGAAAGAATCAACATGCCTTTTCTTGGGAAAAGCCAGATGTGATGAAGGACATCCATCTCTGTACCTCATATATTTCTGATAAAGAATTTTTTTTTCTAATATCAAGAAGGTATCATTTACACCCCAACTCCTCATAATAGAGTAGTTCGCATGCCACCCTTGTTCAAGCACTCTTTGTAAATCACAATTTTTTTTTTCTAATTGAAAGACACATGCTACCAGTTCCTTGAAAAAGAAGAAGTTGAAGGCCGGCCGCCGCATCGAACATACCTTACACAATATTAATATACAAATAAAATGGTGAGTTGGAGCTTATGCATGTAATATAAGTGCAGCAGGTGGCACTTTAGTCAGTTGGGTTCATGGAGCACTCACTCACTCATCACCAATGAAGGTCGACTGTTCGATGGTTAATTAAGTTGGTGCTTTGCTTTGCTTCATACCTGATCATAACGTACACTAACTAATTAACTAGTACGCGATGGATGGATCGAGCTGAAACGAATCAGATGCTTGGACAAAAAGCAGCTTTTGATTTGCCATCCAGCCTACAATCAATATACCAAACTTGCAAATAGGTATGTGGAGCAGCTAAGTTGGCTACGGCTACAAACAAATTAATTCCGTCGATCCATGTTGCCAAACAAAGCTGGTAGCCACTTTCCCAAAAGGTTGTAGATTTAATTTTTGTGGCACAAAGCGCGTACGGCCGGCCGAATCATAGCTTTTGCCGCTTGTAGATTGTTTATGGTTTCAAAGCCACGATGAGCTAAACTAATGCATGGTGATGATTGTACACGTACTCATATGCGATGCGATGGGTTGGGACGGTGATACTCCAGTTAGATAGCCGAACTCATTTCTTAATTATATCTAGCTATCATCATGTGCATCACCTCCTCTCAGATATTCGTACACATTTTCGTTATCATAAACCAGCTAGCTAGTTAGTGGAAGGCGGCCATCAAACGCGCCGTTAACAAATTTTTTTAATATGAATGAGAGCGCATAAGTCCTAAGTGCTTCACCTCCCAATGCCAATGTTACATTCAGGCGGCGGTTTGTGCCGGTAACACTAGTCTTTAAAGTAAGCCTAGATCGGATGGTTAGATTTCTGTGGTGGAACGAGCCCACCAGGATTCAAGTTCTTGACCAGGCACTGAAGTGTGCATTTTTTTGGATTTATTTTAGTCATTCTGACGATGTTCGTTCCGTGCAAGAAGACGTTCCCGCCGACTAAGAGACGTTTCTGATGACTCCATCAATCATGTGCCGGCTCAGCATCTCGGAGGTGCTTAATTATAGAACATGATGTGCGTGCGTGCGTCCATAGAGGTGATTGTATGTGTGTGTGAGCATATGTGATTATACTGTATTATAGAAAGGTACAACATTGCAAAACAAGTAAAAGCGGGTTAGAAAAGCTCAATTATTGTCTCCGCCGCAATACCAACACAACCCAAGCATTAATCTTTTGCATGCATCAATGTTACACGTAATGTGACGAGCACGAGTCTCGCGCCGCCACCCGTTGCGCCTCGAATAGATTTGCAGGGTTGCCGAAAGGTTTATGCGCAACGGCTCATGAAAGGCCGTCTACTTGGATAGATCCTTTGTGACGAGCTGTCTTGGCTCAACCGCCTCAGATCGATCACTTGTTTTGGAAAGGCGATTTTGTACTAGCTAGTGGTAGCGAAGCCAACATGCACAAGGAAAACCGATAGAGACGCCCATATTAGTTGACGAGGTATGTTCACTGTCACCTCCTGTATACCTTGGGGCATACTATAGGTGCTCCAGATCACGGGATGGCCACCCAAAGGTGGCTAGAGTGGAAGGAGTTAGATGTACCCGAGAGTAAATTTGAAATTCAAGTGGAAGGAGTTAGATATACCTAAGGGTCAATTTGAAATTCCAGTGAAAGGAGTTAGATATACCTAAGACTCAAATATAAGCCTTTTTTACAGAGATTGAAATACAGACTACATACAAAGCAAAATGAGTGAATCTACACATTAAAATATGTCTATATATATATCTGTATGTAGTCCGTGTGAAAATCTTTATAAAGGCTTACTATTAAGAAAGAAAGGAAGTAGGACTAGGACCTAAATGATGAAGGTGTCAATCGATTGTTTCCAGTGCATGGTATGGCGCTAATGTCCTACGGAGTACTGCTAAAAGCAAAGCAAAGCGCGGGAATTTTAACTGGCCGGCCGCGCAAATGAATCTCCCTCTCTTCCTCACCGGCCGGCCCTATTTAAAGAGGCCTCCCCCTCTTCTTCCCCAGCTCCCATCACTCCTCTCTTCCTCTTCTTCTCCCTCCATCCATCGGCTCAACCATCCACTGCTCCGACCGACTCTACAATCTAGTACATACGTGCATGATGGCATCGCGCACCATGTGGGTGAACGGCCCCATCATCGTGGGCGCGGGGCCGGCGGGCATCGCGGCGGCGGCCTGCCTGCACACGCGCGGCGTCCCCTCCGTCGTCCTCGACCGCGACGACTGCCTCGCCTCGCTCTGGCAGCGCCGCACCTACGACCGCCTCCGCCTCCACCTCCCCAAGCACTTCTGCCAGCTCCCCGGGATGCCCTTCCCCGACCACTACCCCGAGTACCCCACCAAGCACCAGTTCGTCGCCTACCTCGAGTCCTACGCCGCCGCCTTCCACGTCCGCCCCCGCTTCCGCCAGTCCGTCGTCTCCGCACGCTTCGACCACGCCGCCGGCCTCTGGCGGGTCACCGCCTCCGACGCTTCCGACGACGCTGAGGTCGTCACGGAGTACATCGGTCGTTGGCTGGTGGTGGCCACGGGCGAGAACGCGGAGCGCGTCATCCCGGACCTGGACGGCGCCGACTCCTTCAAGGGCCCGGTGAGCCACGTGTCCGAGTACAAGTCCGGCGAGCCGTACAAGGGGAAGCGGGTCCTGGTCGTCGGCTGCGGCAACTCCGGCATGGAGGTGTGCCTGGACCTGTGCGACCACGGCGCGCGGCCGTCCATGGTGGTGCGCGACGGCGTGCACGTGCTCCCGCGCGAGATGCTCGGCGTCGCCACCTTCTCCGTCGCCGTCTTCCTGCTCCGCTTCCTGCCTCTGCGCCTCGTCGACCGCCTCCTGGTGCTCCTCGCGGGGCTCTTCCTCGGCGGCGACCTGGCCAGGCTCGGGCTGAGGAGGCCCTCCCATGGAGGCCCGCTGGAGCTGAAGAACAGCAAGGGCCGGACGCCCGTGCTGGACATCGGCGCGCTGGACAAGATCCGCGCCGGGGAGATCAAGATCGTGCCCGGGGTGAAGCGGATGGAGGCCGGTGGCGCGGAGCTGGTGGACGGGCGGTTCGTGGCGGCCGACGCCGTGATCCTGGCCACCGGCTACCACAGCAACGTCCCACAGTGGCTCAAGGTAACCAACCAACTTGATTATACTCCTACATGCTATAGATTATCTAGCCTAGTTATAAGATATTGTTAGTTAGCAGTAGAGGTCTTAATTTAGTTGCACAATGATAGGCCGATCGAGGCCGGCGGTTGATGGCCTCCCTTGATGAGTATCATATTGCACTCATCTTATGGTTAAGCTAATCCAGATAGTGTGATAAAGCTGTGATTAGTTAGTGTGGAATGCAATGCAATGCAATGGTGCACTAGTTGTCATGATGATGAGGCATCATAAACCGACAAGCACACTGACAGAGACCTCAAGCTAGCACAAGGGTGCACTGCACTTGCTCAACTAAAATTAAGAGAGACCAAACACAATCAACACTTGTTTTCTCCCCTCTTCCGTATACTGATCTAAACGTTCTTATATTAGTTTACGGAGGACACACTTAGGTCTTGATAATCGATTAACTAACAAGAAGAATGTGTGTATTTGGTGGTGCAGGGAAGCGACTTCTTCAGCGGAGAGGGGTACCCCAAGGTGGACTTCCCGGAGGGGTGGAAGGGCGAGTCGGGGCTCTACTCCGTCGGCTTCACGCGCCGGGGCCTCGCCGGCCTCTCCCTCGATGCCGTCAGGGTCGCCAGCGACATCGCAACCGAGTACCACAGCACGTCGCCGTCGCCGTCGCCGTCGATGATCGCACAGCAACAAGCAGAGACATGATCCTGAATCCTGAACCAACAACAACATGCAAGGCATGGATCTCAAGCGGGACGCATGCATGCTTCACTGCTTCAGACACACATCCCCACCCCACTGGGCTGGCAACAACAACAAGCAAGCTAGGGGGTGCCACTGTCGCTCAATGGTTCCGGAGTGCCATAGATAGATAGATGAACCACCGGATCGACATGGTATTAACAGAAAGAAAGAAAGAAAGACAGACAGAGCCCAAATTTTGGCGTGTTTATGGGCACTGTATCTGATGCATCGGAATCTGCAGGCAGGATCATCTTCTCACTCTCTAATGTAATGTAAGGAAATGTACAGCTGAGCTAGGCTAGCCTCCTTGGTTGCAATGCAATAAATCAGTGACTGTGCTCTGCATATACTCCTACTGTAATAAATCTGCTGCTGACCGACCTGCACCTTGTTCAGAACGAGAGTGACCTAGCTTCAATGCTGCCTGGCTGACTGACTGACAGGAGGTTGTATGATTGGTGGTGATGCTGACAGGAATAAAATCAGTAATCATGAGCTCCAAATCAACTCCACCTCTCTCTCTCTCTCTTGCTGTTCCTCGCAACTCGCAAGGAAGGAGGATGCTTTGCTTGCTTTGGTGCCACTCATTCATTCTCATTGATTTGGGTACGTGCGATCTGTTCCTGTTCCTCTTGTTGGTCCACTCACTGGCTTCCATGGATTCAGGTTCAGGGGTCATTCACTCGTCCATGTGTCCTGCTCCACAGTCTGTGGTACGAGTATGTACCCATACGTACGTACGTACAGTGATTATGATGATGGTACAGTCAGTCAGTTAATTTCCCCAGCCAACAAACAGAACAAACAGATCATCATCAGCCCTACCACTAATGCAGTGCAGGTGAACAAAGATCTGGACAGATAGACAGGTGGGTGGGTGTTTATTTTCTCGACAAAGGGTGGATTTTATTGGCTGAAAATGGTCTCGATCGGTCGATCGACCGTGAATTGCTGTCGGCATAAAACCTGATCCACAGTTCCACACACACACAATCAAAGTTGAGTAGTTGTAGCCATCTGTGCCCATGCCTCGTCCTTGGAAGCAATCAAAATAAGATGGCATTAGCTATTGCTAGTGTGGTACCAAATGTGATGCACGCTCATCCGTCAAAATCACGCCAAAATGGCATGTTAATCAACCTCGCAACTTGTTCTTCATTAGCGTGCATCGCAGCCTACCAAGCATCAGCACCAGAGCTACCATCCTCACAATTGCTTCCCCATCTGTACCGCAGTGAGATGAGTGACCACCCTACCCTGCCGTGGCAAGCTACGTAGGACTAGTTATTACTACTCATGATCGATGCCCAGTACCCAATTGAATTGAATTGAATTGAATTGAATTGAATTGATCAAGCAGGAGGACCAGTCGCAGAATGAATGAATGAATGAATGAATGAATTCATCCACAATTGGCCCACTCGCTGCTCTGTTTGGTTTTCACTTTGTCTCTTGCCTCTGTTTTCCTGCCCCAACACTAGAATTTCAACCTTATGATACAGCCGATTCATGTTCCTTATTTTTCCTTGAACAAATAAATTATGTTTCGGATTACTCTAGATCAAACTAAGGCTAATTTTGTTTGGGACTCGCAGAAAAATTCACTAGACCCCCTCAAAATAAAATAAAAACTACAAGGCTGTCTGTCTGTTTCAGTAAACAGGGCATCCAGGGAGTCCCTCCAGGCATATGCTTTCAAGGGGTCCAGCCATCCAGCTAGGTTGAATAGATGATTTACAGTAGGATGCAGTAGGAAGAAGCAATCACATCCAGGTCCAGCAGCAGCCCCCTCCACGTGACTTGTACATTGACATGGCATAATTCATTCCCATTCAATACCACCTCCGCTAGCTAGCTTGATGATTAGCTTGCTGCTCGACAATGCCCCCTCAGTCCATCTCCTAACGCCGACCCACAAATCTTCCACACGCGTTCGGGTCACGAAAGCCATCCAGCGCGGTCCTGTATCGGTCCATGGCGCGTTCTGGACGTACTTTCTTCTTTCGTAAATTGGAGACAAGCGTGGAGGGCTTTGTGGGAGTCCGGACCGCTTCCAAGCCCTCTTCTGACCGTCTTGACCCACCCAAACCCCTTCTTCCTCGTTCGCGCTCAAGCCGCCGCTCGCCAGGAAGCGGTAGCCACCGAGGTGCAGCTGTAGGCGATCGCGGAGGGGAACAACGCGAGTTGCACCTCCTACGCGCCGCAGACGAATCATCAGGCGGCTTGGTGGGACGACGAAAGTACCGGCGCCACCATTTCAATCGTGGACCTCACGTCCACCAGCGACGAACAAGTCGCGAACTCCTCCGAGGATGAGTAGGCCACAGGAGGCGGCAGTGCCTTATGTCCCATGTGGGCTGGTTTGTCTCCCGTGTTCTACTCTTCCTCGCCGAAGACCGCACCTTCACTTCACGGGTCTTATCACCGGTGCTCATGGAGATGGCTGATGGAGGAAGACACGGGCTTGGACGCCAGGCGCCGCCGCTGTAGGATAGGTTTAGAGTCGGGTCTTTCTTTTTTCTTCTAAATGTTTGAAAGGTAACGAAAATCCGCCATGTTTGTATGAAATCCGTCATGTTTATATGAAATCCGGCTGTGTTTGCATGAATTTCATCCAGTTTACTGAAAAATGGTTTGAAATATATACGGCTACAGTTGGATGGCGACCTCCCACATCCGTGTCCGTGAAGTGGTGCTCCCCTATACGCGGACTGTGCAGGAGGAAGTTTGCGGGTTACCGTTGGAGATACCCTCACACCGCAATTACCCCCGTCACAGCGACAACAGTCGCTAGCTAGGATATACTTACTAGCTACTACCTATGTACTAAAATATAAGATGTTTTTGTGGCTAATAGCCTAAAAACGTCTTATGTTTTGATAAAGAGGGAGTAGGAGATATTTATGTCAACACTCCCAGTATTCTTCCATGAGTCATTAGTGTCCCTAATCCAGCTCTTAAGCTACAAGCAAAATGCATTGCATCAGAATTGACGCTTTCAGCCTTAATCACACTGGCATGTCAGGAATTTACACTTTTAGCCCTAGCATTAGAATGATGTAGAAGCACAACTAGTAAAATAAGACCAAAAACTATAAGTCAGTTTCCTTGTGAGAAGAAACAGTTAACCCAAAAGCTATGTTTAACCAAACTTTCAATACCATTTAATTTATGTTGACTTGTTATGTTCCTTGACTTGTTTCTGTCCATGTCCAGCTAGCAGAGCTTCCATGTCCATGTCCTTATGTCCCTTTTCTTTTCCTTTTTTTCCTCAGATGCATGTGTGCAACTGTCAGGTCTAAGTAACATCACGCTGTAACTGTTTCAGTCAATTGACATCCTACCAGCAGATGGAATGTCATGATATGACAGGCAGATGAGGAGAGCCCTCAGGCCCGTGTATTTCAATTTTTATTGTATTTTATAATTAGAGAGTCAGTCAATGTGGACAATCGTAGCATGCCTTAGGACAACTCCAACTCGGATCACCTTATTGAACTGCACACGGACATGTCGGGACGTGTCAGCGGCTAGAGGGTCGGGTGCTGGTCATTCAACCGTAGTCATCAAATGTCCGGCCCATTTCAAATGGATCAAACACAAATGCAAGCGAAATGGCCTTGCACCAGCACCTATGGGCTATGGCGTCGTCTCTGCCGTCGTCCACTCCCTCATCCCCAGAGTCATTGTCGTCGCGCCAATGATGGAAGGCCCGCCAGGCGTCACAACATCACTACTCGGCCGCCGCGGCACGCTAGGCCTTGAGATGCTTGAACTCCGCCAGCCTCACTTTGAGGAGTTGGTCATTGACTGTGCTAGTGCGGGCGTCCAACTGCTCAGTCTTCTTCGACCAATTGACAACCCTAGCCTCCATGAGCATAGGGTCTGTGAGCACCCATGTCGGCGCCACCTGCCTCTTCACGAACGACGTTATGTGTGTTGCCCCCGGCGCGCCGCGTTGGAGAGACTTTTTTTTTTGAACTGGGAGAGACATTTATTGGCCGCGGGGAGGGACGTGCCACCGGCTCGGGCCCCTTGGAGGTAATACTCCACGCACATACGTGCCGCTGTAGTGGTGCCACTCTCGCTGGCGCTGCTTGCCTCGCTACTTTCCCTGTCGCTCCCCGACCTAGCCGCCACCGTCACACCAGCTTGTCATCGTTGCCACCACTGCTCGAGCTCAACACTCTTGCCTGGAGCTCACCTTGCCGCCCATGACGTCTCTCGATCGATCTCATTCCGATGCCCCGTGGCCGCCGACTGACACTCCACTCACCATATGTAGCACATGTTCGGCCAATTGATCGCACTGACTTGAAATGTAATTTTCATTTAGGTGGATGCTTTTGAGGCACTATTTGGCCATGTAATCACCGTGTCTATTCACATGTCACAATGGCTAGTGATGAGGAGTACCTCTATGAAGAATTCGTGGAGCCTTGGTCATCGGGTGATGATGATGACTGAGGCACTGATGCCCATGGAGTCGGAAGAGGATCATATTCTAAACCCAAGGGTTCTACCACTGTTAAGATATTAGTTAGAAAATGCACTTTGGAGATCTCTACATGATTTTATTAGAACCTCTACCATGATATTTGAATGACATTAAAACACACACACACACACACACACACACACACACACACAATTTAATTTGTCAAAAAAAAAACTTCTATTACAACACACAATTTAATTTGTCAAAAAAATACTTCTATTACAACACACGATTTAAATTTATCATAAACAATATTTTGATGATATACAGTACCAACAGTGTAAGAAACATTATAATTTATTTGTATCAAGATATTAGTTGATTTATTTAATATTATCTACATTGTTATTTGGTTACTTGTCTGATCCAACTATTTGAAAATTATACTCGTGAAAACAATACTATAATAAAATAAAGTATAATAGTTTAATATAAAAATATTTATCTTAATTCGCTATTGGACGTTCAACCTTCACCATTATCAATAATATCGCCACCGAGTACTACAACCAAATAGATTAGTTCATTGGTCGAAGGTTCGTTCCGTGACCCAGGGTCGATTAATCCGAATTGAGGGTCGAAAACGATGTTGGGTCGAGCTAGAGCGATGGACGGATCGCGACCCTGATAAATGAATGCTGACCCAAGAATACGCAGTGTTGTAAAGAAGTTCATGCCTTACCAGGCAATCCGCCGCACCGTCACCGTCCACCAACCCACTGATGGCGTCGACCCATCCATGATCCGCAATTCTGGTTTCCGATCGTCGAGCTACCCGCTGCGGTATACGCATCATCCGTTCCACCACTGATAGTGTCATAGTGGATATACCCTAAGCAGACAAGACATTGTTGCCCTGCTCCGTTCAGCCGTCGTTATCGCCTCTTGAGAATCTCGGCCGCTCCTGCGGAGAAATGGGCTAGAGAAGGAAGACTGACCGAGAGAGATGATCGACGAGAACGGGTGCTAGAGGAACGGTTGGATCCGGATTCATCGGGACTTGATTTTTGTAGATAAGGTGATGACTGAAGTTCCTTGCATGATGTTTCACAGGGAAAAATGGGTAGGTGGAAGAAAGATCTCGTTCCATTCTGTTATTTTTATTTGCCGAGATAGTTGCGGAATTTACGGTGTGATTTTCCTCCTCACAATATTAGAAGCAAATCATCACAATACCATTGGGAAAAGATCAGCGGGATCTACCATCGTGGATCAATGACCCAAAACGATCACGTTCCATGTTCGAAATTGACGTCCCAAATAGGTATACTCCTCATCACACCTCGTCCCGAACGGGTGGCAACCCACGACCCGTGATCCTGTTCCTCGACCCGGATTCCTGGCAACTATGACTACAACATGTCGTCATCTTATTGTACTGTGCCACAACTAAAAGCCTCATAATCAGATTCATGATCATTTGCATCATGAACCGACGTTAATGTAAGCCATGGATCTAGGAGGCACACTTAGCTCGTTTCGGACATCTTGACAACAAGGAGTGCCACGGTCACACATGTAGACAGAGACCACGTCCACATTTTCATCATATGTAGGTAGAGAACAAACATCAGATTAACACGGTCAGAGTCCAGATTTTGGCGTTTGTTACTGCATCACTCTGTGCAATGTAATGTACAAGTAGCCAAGCCATTTTGATTGTAGCATGTAATAAACCATCAGTGAGTGACTGTGGTGGTAGGCACCTTCACCATGACAATGACCTTCAATGTTGGCTGACTGGTGGAACAGGCGACGACAGGTTGTATGATTGTTGCTGATGCTGATAGCTAGGAGGAATAAAACCAGAAATCATGCGCCAGACGGAGGATCTAGGAGGGTGCTTGCCTGGTTTTGGTGCCATTATATAGCTTGGTACGTGTGGTCTTTTGCTGTTGCTGTTGCTGGTCCACATCCATAGATTCAGGGGTCATTCACTCATCCATGTGTCCTACTACTGTATGTACCCTCACACATACAATGATTATATGACATGCAGTTAATTTTCCTTTCCAAGAGAAGAAACAGATCAGCAGATGTAGTGCACTGCAGGCTATCAATGATGCAGACAGACAGGTGTTCATTGGAGGAAGTTGGTTCCTCCAATTACTAGAAAGTTGGTTATCAATGATCCAGACAGACAGCCAGGTATAACCAACACCAGTCAGATGTGGGCTCTATCAATCATTTCTGAATTACACTTAATTTTAGCTTCTGACGGAGTGTGCGAACGAACCGGTCACTGTATGCCGTAGTATGATACCACACAAGCAAGTCCAGTTCAGTACAGTACAGTAGTGAGTAGTAGCATTCCCTGCCCATGCCTCCACCCATTCGAAGGAAGAAGCAAGCATGGAGATATGATATTTATGGTGTGATCCATTCCACACACAAAATCAAAGTTGAGTTGAGTTCAGTACTGGTAGTATCAATCCCTGCCCATGCCCTGCCCGCCTTCCGCGAAGCAGGCATGGATGAATCGATCATAATAATAAGATGGCGTGAGTGAGGACTGAGGAATATATCTGCACCTAGCTTGCTAAGCTAGTGGTACCATCTGCGATGCACGCTCATCGGTCCTACGCCCGGCCCGGTAAAAATCACACAAAAATGGCATGTTAAGCTCACAAGTTGTCAAGCATTCTGAGCTAGAGGCACTGCAATAGCGTATTAAGCTCACAAAAATGGCCACTACATTGACATTTTTTTTTTTGAAAAGGGGACTCCCCGGCCTCTGCATATGCATACGGCCAAAAGCCACTACATTGACATGGCATGATTCAACACCACCACGCTCTACGTACAACTTGATGATTAGCAGCTCATCAATTAATTTAATGCCCTCTCACATCCCATAATTACCCCATGACAGCAACAACAGAGGCATTGCAATAGCGTATATCAATCGACACACAGGGGAAATCATGTACTTGCTCCTGTTAGTTAGTTTTCATTCAATCTAACTCTAACCTAACAGGGAATGAGTTGACAGCTAGGGCAGCCCCTTTGTAATCAAGGTGCACATGAATGTACAGTTGATACTCCACCTGTACATTCTGTAATAGCAGCAAGCATTCTGTAATGATTTTCTAATTCTGGCTCTTATGATATATAAAATTCCCCCTAAAAAGAAAGATATCCCTAACACCAGAACTTAGCTACAATCAAAATTGCCTTGCAGAGGTGCATAAAGATGCTCTTGATAGCCAAGTTGCGAAGAATTGACTCTTTCAGCCTGTACAGAGAAGTTGACACTTCCATCCTTAACATCAGAAGCAATGAGCAAAGACATATGACGATAAAGGGTTTCCCCCCGCTTTCTGATACAACCAGTTGGCTGGGGCTGCAGCACAAACAAGCCCAAAGGAAAAAAGAGAGAAAAAGAAAAAGAAGCAAATGCCGACCACAGCAGATCAACTAAACGAAGATGGCCAGCAACCGCTACACTCTCCGAAGAAGTACCACCACGCACCACGCACTCTGAAGCGTCGCATACCAAGCAACACCTTCAATAAGGAGGCGACGATGACGTCGTTGTTGCCCGGACAAGTCCTAGGGTTTC
>NC_041386.1:602622500-602649347 GCF_002162155.2 Triticum dicoccoides | reverse complement strand
TCGGGAAGGTCTGGCAGCGCCCGCAGGTGTCGGGGGCGGACGAGCCGCCAGGGATTTCTCCCAACCAACCCCCACCACCACCCTAGACGATCCAAAGTGCACCGCCCAACTCGCCGCCCACCAGCCTGTGCCACCACGGTCACCGAACCAACTTCGCCGTCTCCCTGAGGCTACCGACACGAGACCCGGGGGATGGAAGAAGAGATAGTGGGCTCGGGGGCATCCACAACTCAGCCGACGGGAGGGGACATCCTCCACTGCCGCCGCGGAGCCGACCGGATGCACGGACAAGGGCTTACCAGGCGCAGCGGCCCGGCCAGACCCAAAAGAGTCCGGACAGCCCCTGCCGCCGGCCGGCCAACGAAGCCGCCACCGCCCGCAGACCACCGCCTCCTCACCACCAACACTAGGGAGCAGCGCCGCCGCCAGCCAGCCCCAGCCCAGATGGAGCCCAAAAGGGCCCAGATCTAGGCCACGCGGGTGCCGCCGGCCACCTGCACCGCCACGCCGCCCCGCGACCAATGGCCGCGCCGCCGCATCAAGGGCACCATGGCCCGCGGGAACCCAGCCGCCGAACCACACCGCCGCCGTCAGGAGGTCCCCGCGCCCCTCTTCGCCCGCGCGGGGAAAGAACGACCCGCCGCCGCCAGCGCCACGCGGGCAAGGCCCGGCGGTCCAAGCCGGCGGTGGCAGGGGGAGAAGGACGGGGAGGGGGCGGAGGCGAGGGGAGATGTGGAGGGGACGGGAAGGTCGCCTGCAGGGGGGCGAGCAAGCGAACAGGGACCGGGGGAGGGGGAAAGGGGGGCGGGACGGGCTGGGGCGCGCGCCCCCCAGCGGCGGGAGGGGGCTAGGGCGGCGGCGGTGGCAGGGGGAACCCTGGCGGGAGGGAGCGGGGGAGCGTTAGACATATCTGAAGCCGCCTTGCATACCCTGACCGACAATTAGTTTCCTGTGTGACAAGGACTATTGACCCAAAAATCTATGTTCAGCCAGCCTTCTTGAAGCTCAAGCAAGATGAAAAATACATATATGCCTCATTTTTCAGACGCCATGTGTCAACAGCATCGTTTAATTTCCTTGGCCAGAGTAGAATCATACTATCATGTTAGTTTTTCAACTAAATAATTACAGGTAGGGCAGAGAACGTCTAGATCAGGAGAACTATGAAAACCCAAAATACAAACTGCTTCTCTTTTTTTTTTTTGCGAGATCAAAAGGGTTTTATTCCATTATGGTAGGGCTACAATTTCTTGGCAAAAGATCCTCAATACATGGGGTCTTTTGCCGAGCCACACAACCGTAGCTCGCTCAGAGCGACTATACCTTGCCAAGCAATCTGCAACACTATTTTGAGACCTAAAAAGATTCGAGAAATCCAAGTACACTGCCGAGGCAGACATTATGCGACGGCAAAGGGCATATTTAGACTGAATATAATCATGAGGTAGCTAGCAAAAAGCCAGGAGCAAACGGCTAAAAGGCTCCATGATCTGATTGTGTCCACCAGATCTTGACTCACTCTGAGTCTGAGATGACATTTCTTCGGGGGTTTTCTGCATATACATCCAACTGTTTCAGTCCTACTGAGCATGTGCGTACGTGTTTGCCAGCATGTCTGTACTGAGCATTTTGAAGAGAGAGAAATGGTTCGGAAGATCCAAGTACACTGCCGCTGACGTAAACGTTATGGGAAGACAAAGGGCATATTTAGACCGAGATCATCATGAGCAACAAGCCAAGAGCAAAAGGCTAAAGAAGTTCCTTGATTTGATTCTGGCTAACTTTGAGATGACATTCCTTTGAGTTTTTCCCACACATACATGCAACTGAGACTCTGACCATTGCCGCATAACAACTGTTCTAGGAATTTGACGGCCTAATTCTCTCTGTAAGTAAAGTCATATGCAGTAATGTGATCAGGTCTTAGATGTTAGTCTTTGCTGCGAGGTATGTGGTATTAGACCCGGACTATCAGTATCCCTTCATCAGCTGGATAGGAGTAGCGACAGTTGTCGCCTAGAAGGTGGCTTCAGACTTACTGTTGTATTTCTTTGTAAGGTCTTTTGTGAATAATTAATAAAATGACTGCATGCATCGCTCAGATGCAGAGGCCGGGGGGGATCCTCCTTCTCTAAAAAAATTTTAATGCGATCTGGTGAACAACTTTTTTTCCTCCAGTTTTCATGGCATTTTGCAGTTTACTCATCTCTGTGGTGGCACTGAGCTAATTTATTTACCACAAAATCTAAACTAGGATAGGAGCAAAGCGTGAGTCAGATCTAAACTCTTCAAAAACTGAACCGTTTTCATGATTAGCTGCTCATCAATGCCCCCTCTCACATCCTATAATTACTCCATGACAACAACAAACTGAGGGAACAACGGAGGAGTATATCAATCAGCACAGGGAAATTGTGTACTTGCTCCTGTTAGTTAGTTTTCATTCGACCTAACCTAACAGGGGAATGAGTATACTTTCTAATCAAGACTCAAGGTGCACATGCATATACAGTTGTTACTGCAGATATTCGCAACCGATATCCCCAATAGCAGCAAGCATTATGTAATGATTGTAATCGGAGGATGTCCTGCATCCTAGCTAGGCCTCTTTATTAACCTTTTCTCTAAAACGATGTTTTTTTACTCTTCCTAGACTTGTTGGCTGTGTGCATTCTGTTATGCAGAGGCCGACATTCTCTCATTGCGGTTGTATTAGCTCGACATAACATTTGAGCAAAAATGCTCTTTGTTGAAAAGAATTACTATAAAGATATCCTTCCCCTAAAACTAAAAGATATCCCTAATGGCAGAAGTTAATCTGCATGTAAAATGCAGGGGAAAAATAAAGGTAAAACATAACGTGCTATAACAAAACAACATCAGCCTTAAAATACGCTATTAGAGTGCTATATCGCGCTATAGCATGCTATTAGCTAAGCATACATATACTGATTTGTTTAGCGAGACAATTTTTAGAACGCTATGACGCGCTATTTTTTCCAGTGGGAACTAGGAAAAATGGATATGGACAAAGGCTGCGCGCATAAAGGTGCTCTTGATGGCCGAAGAATTGACACTTCGAACCTGTACGCAGTACAGATGAGTATGCTTACTTGGCAAGAGTACCCTGTTATCCAGACAGATAATTTCGGGAGGGATAGTGGAAGTTGATACAACATGGTTCTGATTGATTAAAACGATTCAAGAAATCTAAGTACACTGCCGATGCTAACGTTATGGGACCCAAAGCAAAGGGCATATTCAGACTGAATATAATCATGAGCTAGCAACAAACCAGGAGCAAACGGCTAAAAGATCTGATTCTGCCCACCATCAGATCCCGGCTGACTCTAATCTCTAACTGTGCGGAGACCCTAGTTAACCAGCACCACATAAACTGTTCCGGTCATTTGACATCCTACCAGCTGATGGAATGTCATGATAGGAACCATGCTCTCAGTGAAAATGATATGTTGAACCAACCTATTGCCAGTCAGTTTCCTCTGTGAGAAGACCTGAAATGATATGTTGACCCATCTTGCTGAAGCTGAAGCAAGGCCATAAGTAAATGAAATAAATAAATATACAGTCATAGCTCATGTTTCATTCAGACTCATTTGTTGGACATTATTTTTTACAGCTCCAAAATGCTAAAAAGGATGGGAGCGTATGACTTGTTATGAACTTATGATCACTTTGACTATTTAGAAATGATTTAGTTTTTAATGACAGAAACTCTTCTCCTTTGCAAGTTATTTTTCGTTGTATGCACTCACTTCCTACGTGGTCTATGCTTCATCATACAGAATACCAATCGTTGTTCAAAACGGTGTGTACACAATCAGAGCGATTGGCCATTAAAGTTTTCTCCCAACATGGGTGACAACATCACCTCTGTATCGGTCCATCACTTCCTTCGGCATTGGCATAGTGATGGTCCTATTTGATTCTACTAGTGCCATGATGTCAGCTATTTATCTTTTCTAGATTGTTTGTGTTTGGCTGTGTGCATCCTACCTATGCAGAGGCCAGGTGTTGCTCATTATGTTTTGTCACCATTTGCTGCTACATTTTGACTTAATGAAAACACCCTTTATCTGAAAAATGTCTCATTCACACGCCATGTGTCAATACTAGCATTTAATCATACAACAGTATTCAAAAGAAGAAAAAGATAGCACCTGAAATGAAGCATGTCTAGAACAAGATAATAAGTATGAAAAATACAAAAAATGCATGTGCGGGGAACGAGAACGATTCGGAGAATCCTAGTACAGTGCCGATGCAAACGTTATGTGATGACAAATCAAGGGCAACAAAAAGTCAGGAGCAAAAGGCTGAGGTTTCCTTAATCGACTTGTTTGTACCCATTAGAGCAATTGTGCGGTGACCTCATATTAACCAGCACTATAAAAATTGTTTCAGTCATTTGACATCCTACCAGCAGATAGAATATCATGATGGGACAGGTACCATGGCTTTTGCAACTTCTTTTTGTAATCACCCCAGCCAATCTGGCTACCCACAAAGACCATACACACCATAGAGGAGATGCACTCAACCGTGGTTGCGAGTAACTGTCATCATCATCAATTCTCTCCGAGCAAGTCACCCCGACTTCATGTAGAAAACCAACCAAGGGCCCTCATAGTTAATGACGCATGTGATCCTGCCGATCTATGCCAAACAATCGGCCAAATGCGCCAAGGACTAGGCAGCTCCGACTTTGGTGATGAGCATCACACATGACCACCAAAGATTGTCAAATATTGAACCAACCCTTTCGCACGACATCATTGCCACCGAGCCACCTCAAAACACACGACTCTGAGTACAGTGCTACACATCAAGAAGACACGAGTACAAACCCAAGTAGTCGACAGCGAGTGGAGAACATGTCATGGTCCAGCGCTTCATGCCACGATCATCGTTGCCGCACGAGTCACAGGGAAACCACTCGCAAAGCCAGTTTGGGAAACATGCCAATTGTGATGGTGTGCACGCCAAGCTCAATGAATGCGTGGAGGGGGCAGTGTCTTCAAAACGACGCCCCAATTAGGGGGGTTGTGTGAGAACGACACCATTTCCTGAACCTGCAACAGGGCCCTAGGCTTCCACCCTAAGACGAAGCTCGGGAGTGGGCAAGGTTTGTGAACTCCATGATGAACCCCCTCCGATCCCCAAGGGAGGAAAGCAACACCCACGGGCATCGCGTCCTCGGTGCCGACGGAAGCTAGACGGGACTTTGCCTAGAGCAACCAACATCTCCCGTGGGTTGGTGACCACATTTCTTCTTACTAAAATACCACTATAATTGATATGTATGAAAATATTAGTTGATTTGCTTAATATTCATCAATGTTGCTATGTGATTAGTTGGGCCATTCCACTGAGGTCTTTAGCTTTTCCTCCCCTATCCCTTAGATGCTAGAGAAAACTCACCCCTCCAGGCTTCGCTGGCAAGCTCGTGGATTCACCTCCCCTTAGCCTGCCGCCTCGTCAGCCAATGGCGAGGAGGGGAATCCCGGTGGCTCCACTCTGGTTACTAGTTTAGGTTAGGGTTTCTTAGTCCTCGCAGGTGCGGCACTTGGGCGGACTGCAGTGCTTCTTCTTCGAATATGTCTTCCGGGCTCCGATCCTCCTTTAGTTCGTGCATCTGGACATAGTTGATAGACCTCTGGCGTATATTCTTGGCATCTCCTTGGGACGGTGATGTTAGGGTTTCTCGTCATGTGGCAAGATCTGGTTTGCTGTGCTTCAAATCTATTAAAGGGTTCAACAGTGACAGCTGCGACTCCAGTGCGCTGGTCCTTAGGGGGTTGAACGAGGACTTCCCGGCTATCATTGAGAAGGTCAAGCCGGCTCCAGTAGGAAAGCGACCACAACAGTGCGTCGACAGCTTGTTTTGGCATCGGTAGTGGTTGTGCGCTGGTCTCGAAATATCGATATGATTTATATAATGTTTGAGGAGTTTTATATTGGGTAAACTTTGATAATAGATCTGGACCATTTAAAAAAATAGAAGTTTGAAACTTTTATGTAAAATATTTATCTTAATTCGCCCTTGAACGCTCGACCGTTAGGATTGCCGCCGACATTGCTACCAAGTACTACAACATGTCATCATCGTCTTGTACTGTGCCCCAGCTGGAAGCCTCACAAGTAGATACATGATCAATGACATCCTGAACCGATGTCAGCCATTGATCTAGGAGGCACGCTTCACTTCTTCAGACATCTTGGCAACAAGGAGTGTCAATGTCACTCATGTATACAGAGACCACAAGCACATTTAGGATAGAAACCGAGCTCTTGCATGCCTCCAGCGATTTCGGTCATGGGATTCACGTACGTTTAGATCCTTCCTGACTGTCAGATCTGCTTCATTATCGTCCTAGTCCAACTCTTATAGCCTCTTGACTAGCTGTCCTGACTCCTTTTTTTTAGCGGTAAACCAAACCTTTTATTAAGTCGGAGTGCGGTTTACAGGGATGAAAAAAAGGGTTCTTCGAAAGAAAAATCCAAGGCCCCTGGTTAATTGGGCCGCTTGAGACAACCCATTTAATCCAACAAGGTCCGACGCTGCTGCTGCCCGATCCCAGCACGGGATTAACAGGGAGCAACTAGTTAACAGATGACAGCCTGCTACTTTTCAAGGCGAGTGGGGAGGGATCTCTAGTGGTGTCAAACCTGCTAGCTACTTATTGTAGTGCACCGGGACAAAGGATTAACAATGAGAAGTCATCAATTTTTTTCAGCAAAGGTTGCCCAGGACCAGTGAGGGATATTGTTAAGGACAATTTGCAGGTCCATAATGAAACTCTGAACGAGCGCTATTTGGGCATGCCCACTGAGGTTGGCCACTCGAAGAACGGCACTTTCAGATATTTGAGGGACTGTGTTTGGGAAAAGATAAAAGGGTGGATGGATGTTAAACAGATTAGTGTTTGGAACAATGCTCGATACCCTTGGTGGGTACGGTTGTCATATATTTATAAGAGGGAACCGTACAAATACAGGTTATGTTACAACACGTATATCTAACATATACTTAGTCTAACACCCTCCCTCAATCTTAACTATGTCCTGAAACACTCAGGAGGTTAAGATTGCGACGACATCCTTCAAAAGAAGGCAAGGGCAAGGTGTTGGGGAACGTAGTAATTTTAAAAAATTTCCTACGCACACGCAAGATCATGGTGATGCATAGCAACGAGAGGGAAGAGTGTGATCTACGTACCCTTGTAGATCGACAACGGAAGCGTTAACTTGGTTGATGTAGTCGTACGTCTTCACGGCCCGACCGATCAAGCACCTAAACTACGGCACCTCCGAGTTCTAGCACACGTTCAGCTCGATGACGACCCCTGACTCCGATCCAGCAAAATGTCGGGGAAGAGTTCCGTCAGCACGACGGCGTGGTGACGATCTTGAAGTACTAATGTCGCAGGGCTTCGCCTAAGCACTGCTACAATATTATCGAGGACTATGGTGGAAGGGGGCACCGCACACGGCTAAGAATATGATCACGTGGATCAACTTGTGTCTCTAGGGGGTGCCCCTGCCTCCGTATATAAAGGCTCAAAGGGGGGGTGAGGCCGGCCATGATAGGGCGCGCCAGGAGGAGTTCTACTCCCTCCGGGAGTAGGATTCCCCCCCCCCCCTTTCCTAGTTGGAATAGGATTCGCGGAGGAGAGAGAGGAGGAAGGGGGGCCGCCCCCCTCTCCTTGTCCTATTCGGACCAAGGGAGGGGAGGGGCGCGCGGCCCATCTCTGGCTACCTATCCTCTCTTCCACTAAGGCCCACTAAGGCCCATATATCTCCCGGGGGGTTCCAGTAACCTCCCAGTACTCCGGTAAAATCCCGATTTCACCCGGAACACTTCCGATATCCAAACATAGGCTTCCAATACATCAATCTTTATGTCTCGACCATTTCTAGACTCCTCGTCATGTCCGTGATCACATCCGGGACTCCGAACAACCTTCGGTACATCAAAACGTATAAACTCATAATATAACTGTCATCGAAACCTTAAGCGCGCGGATCCTACGGGTTCGAGAACAATGTAGACATGACCGAGACACGTCTCCGGTAAATAACCAATAGCGGGACCTGGATGCCCATATTGGTTCCTACATATTCTACGAAGATCTTTTATTGGTCAGACCGCATAACAACATACGTTGTTCCCTTTGTCATCGGTATGTTACTTGCCTGAGATTCGATCGTCGGTATCCAATACCTAGTTCAATCTCGTTACCGGCAAGTCTCTTTACTCGTTCCATAATACATCATCCCACAACTAACTCATTAGTTGCAATGCTTGCAAGGCTTAAGTGATGTGCATTACCGAGAGGGCCCAGAGATACCTCTCCGACGATCGGAGTGACAAATCCCAATCTCGAAATACGCCAACCTAACATGTACCTTTGGAGACACCTGTAGAGCACCTTTATAATCACCCAGTTACGTTGTGACGTTTGGTAGCACACAAAGTGTTCCTCCGGCACACGGGAGTTGCATAATCTCATAGTCATAGGAACATGTATAAGTCATGAAGAAAGCAGTAGCAACATACTAAACGATCGGGTGCTAAGCTAATGGAATGGGTCATGTCAATCAGATCATTCAACTAATGATGTGATCCCATTAATCAAATGACAACTATTTGTCCATGGTTAGGAAACATAACCATCTTTGATTAATGAGCTAGTCAAGTAGAGGCATACTAGTGATACTCTGTTTGTCTATGTATTCACACATGTATTATGTTTCCGGTTAATACAATTCTAGCATGAATAATAAACTTTTATCATGATATAAGGAAATAAATAATAACTTTATTATTGCCTCTAGGGCATATTTCCTTCAGTCTCCCACTTGCACTAGAGTTAATAATCTAGATTACACAGTAATGATTCTAACACCCATGGAGCCTTGGTGCTGATCATGTTTTGCTCGTGGAAGAGGCTTAGTCAACGGGTCTGCTACATTCAGATCCGTATGTATCTTGCAAATCTCTATGTCTCCCACCTGGATCAGATCCCGGATGGAATTGAAGCGTCTTTTGATGTGCTTGGTTCTTTTGTGAAATCTGGATTCCTTCGCCAAGGCAATTGCACCAGTATTATCACAAAAGATTTTCATTGGACCCGATGCACTAGGTATGACACCTAGATCGGATATGAACTCCTTCATCCAGACTCCTTCGTTTGCTGCTTCCGAAGCAGCTATGTACTCTGCTTCACATGTAGATCCCGCCACGACGCTTTGTTTAGAACTGCACCAACTGACAGCTCCACCGTTTAATGTAAACACGTATCCGGTTTGCGATTTAGAATCGTCCGGATCAGTGTCAAAGCTTGCATCAACGTAACCGTTTACGATGAGCTCTTTGTCACCTCCATATACGAGAAACATATCCTTAGTCCTTTTCAGGTACTTCAGGATGTTCTTGACCGTTGTCCAGTGATCCACTCCTGGATTACTTTGGTACCTCCCTGCTAGACTTATAGCAAGGCACACATCAGGTCTGGTACACAACATTGCATACATGATAGAGCCTATGGCTGAAGCATAGGGAACATCTTTCATTTTCTCTCTATCTTCTGCAGTGGTCGGGCATTGAGTCTGACTCAACTTCACACCTTGTAACACATGCAAGAACCCTTTCTTTGCTTGATCCATTTTGAACTTCTTCAAAATCTTGTCAAGGTATGTGCTTTGTGAAAGTCCAATTAAGCGTCTTGATCTATCTCTATAGATCTTTATGCCTAATATGTAAGTAGCTTCACCGAGGTCTTTCATTGAAAAACTCTTATTCAAGTATCCCTTTATGCTATTCAGAAATTCTATATCATTTCCAATCAGCAATATGTCATCCACATATAATATCAGAAATGCTACAGAGCTCCCACTCACTTTCTTGTAAATACAGGCTTCTCCGAAAGTCTGTATAAAACCAAATGCTTTCATCACACTATCAAAGCGTTTATTCCAACTCCGAGAGGCTTGCACCAGTCCATAAATGAATCGCTGGAGCTTGCACACTTTGTTAGCTCCCTTTGGATCGACAAAACCTTCCGGTTGCATAATATACAACTCTTCTTCTAGAAATCCATTCAGGAATGCAGTTTTAACATCCATCTGCCAAATTTCATAATCATAAAATGCGGCAATTGCGAACATGATTCGGACAGACTTAAGCATCGCTACGGGTGAGAAGGTCTCATCGTAGTCAACCCCTTGAACTTGTCGAAAACCTTTTGCGACAAGTCGAGCTTTGTAGACAGTAATATTACCGTCAGCGTCAGTCTTCTTCTTGAAGATCCATTTATTCTCAATTGCTTGCCGATCATTGGGCAAGTCAACCAAAGTCCATACTTTGTTCTCATACATGGATCCCATCTCAGATTTCATGGCTTCAAGCCATTTTGCGGAATCTGGGCTCACCATCGCTTCTTCATAGTTCGTAGGTTCATCATGATCTAGTAGCATGACTTCCAGAACAGGATTACCGTACCACTCTGGCGCGGATCTCACTCCAAAAGTCCATCAGTATGGAGTTTCTTCATGCGCTTTACACCAATATGACCTAAACGGTAGTGCCACAAATAAGTAGCACTATCATTATCAACTCTGTATCTTTTGGTTTCAACACTATGAATATGTGTGTCACTACTATCGAGATTTAACAAAAATAGACCACTCTTTAAGGGTGCATGACCATAAAAGATATTACTCATATAAATAGAACAACCATTATTCTCAGATTTAAATGAATAACCGTCTCGCATTAAACAAGATCCAGATATAATGTTCATGCTTAACGCTGGCACCAAATAACAATTATTTAGGTCTAATATTGATCCCGAAGGTAGATGTAGAGGTAGCGTGCCGACTGCGATCACATCGACTTTGGAACCGTTTCCCACGTGCATCGTCACCTTGTCCTTAGCCAATCTTCGCTTAATCCGTAGTCCCTATTTCGAGTTGCAAATATTAGCAACAGAACCAGTATCAAATACCCAGGTGCTACTGCGAGCATTAGTTGTTGGAAATATGCCCTAGAGGCAATAATAAAAGCATTATTATTATATTTCCTTGTTCATGATAATTGTCTTTATTCATGCTATAATTGTGTTATCCGGAAATCGTAATACATGTGTGAATGACAGACACCAACATGTCCCTAGTGAGCCTCTAGTTGACTAGCTCGTTGATCAACAGATAGTCATGGTTTCCTGACTATGGACACTGGATGTCATTGATAACGAGATCACATCATTGGGAGAATGATGTGATGGACAAGACCCAATCCTAAACATAGCACAAGATCGTATAAGTTCGTTTGCTAGAGTTTTCCAATGTCAAGTATCTTTTCCTTAGACCATGAGATCGTGTAACTCCCGGATACCGTAGGAGTGCTTTGGGTATGCCAAACGTCACAACGTAACTGGGTGACTATAAAGGTAGACTACGGGCATCTCCGAAAGTGTCTGTTGGGTGACATGGATCAAGACTGGGATTTGTCACTCCGTATGACGGAGAGGTATCACTGGGCCCACTCGGTAATGCATCATCATAATGAGCTCAGAGTGATCAAGTGTCTGGTCACGGGATCATGCATTACGGTACGAGTAAAGTGACTTGCTGGTAACGAGATTGAACGAGGTATTGGGATACCGACGATCGAATCTCGGGCAAGTAACATATCGATTGACAAAGGGAATAGCGTACGGGGTTGATTGAATCCTCGACATCGTGGTTCATCTGATGAGATCATCGTGGAGCATGTGGGAGCCAACATGGGTATCCAGATCCCGCTGTTGGTTATTGACCGGAGAGTCGTCTCGGTCATGTGTGCATGTCTCCCGAACCCGTAGGGTCTACACACTTAAGGTTCGGTTACGCTAGGGTTGTAGGGATATGTATATGCAGTAACCCGAATGTTGTTCGGAGTCCCGGATGAGATCCCGGACGTCACGAGGAGTTCCGGGATGGTCCGGAGGTAAAGATTTATATATGGGAAGTCCTGTTTCGGGCATCGGGACAAGTTTTGGGGTTATCGGTATTGTACCGGGACCACCGGAAGGGTCCCGGGGGTCCACCGGGTGGGTCCACCTGTCCCGGGGGGCCACATGGGCTGTAAGGGGGTGCGCCTTGGCCTAATGGGCCAAGGGCACCAGCCCCACATAGGCCCATGCGCCTAGGGTTTAAGGGGGGAAGAGTCCTAGGAGGGTAAGGCACCTCCTAGGTGCCTTGGGGGGGGAGGGAAACCCCCCTTGGCCGTCGCACCCCCTAGGAGATTGGATCTCCTAGGGCCGGCCACCCCCCCTTGGCACCCCTATATATAGTGGGGGAGAGGAGGGACTTCATACCTGAACGCCCTGGCCTTTGGTTGCCTCCTTCTCCCTCTCCAACACCTCCTCCACCTCCATAGTGCTTAGCGAAGCTCTGCCGGAGTACTGCAGCTCCATCAACACCACGCCGTCGTGCTGCTGCTGGTGCCATCTCCCTCAACCTCTCCTCCCTCCCTTGCTGGATCAAGAAGGAGGAGACGTGGCTGTTCTGTACGTGTGTTGAACGCGGAGGTGCCGTCCGTTCGGCGCTGGTCATCGGTGATTTGGATCACGTCGAGTACGACTACATCATCACCGTTCTTTTGAACGCTTCCGTGCGCGATCTACAAAGGTATGTAGATGCATCTAATCACTCGTTGCTAGATGAACTCCTAGATGATCTTGGTGAAACGAGTAGGAAAATTTTTGTTTTCTGCAACGTTCCCCAACAGTGGCATCATGAGCTAGGTCTATGCGTAGTTCTTCTTGCGCGAGTAGAACACAATTTGTTGTGGGCGTAGATTTGTCATCTTTCTTGCCGTTACTAGTCCTTTCTTGCTTCAGCGGTATTGTGGGATGAAGCGGCCCGGACCAACCTTACACGTACGCTTACGTGAGACCGGTTCCACCGACTAACATGCACTAGTTGCATAAGGTGGCTAGCGGGTGTCTGTCTCTCCTACTTTAGTTGGAGCGGAATCGATGAACAGGGTCCTTATGAAGGGTAAGTAGAAGTTGACAAATCACGTTGTGGCTTTAACGTAGGTAAGAAAACGTTCTTGCTAGAACCCTAATTCAGCCACGTAAAACTTGCAACAACAATTAGAGGACGTCTAACTTGTTTTTGCAGCAAGTGGTTTGTGATATGATATGGCCAAAGTTGTGATGAATGATGAATGATCTATATGTGATGTATGAGATGTTCATGCTATTGTAATAGGAATCACGACTTGCATGTCGATGAGTATGACAACCGGCAGGAGCCATAGGAGTTGTCTTTATTCTTTTATATGACCTGCGTGTCATCAAGAAACGCCATGTAAATTACTTTACTTTATTGCTAAACGCGTTAGCCATAGTAGTAGAAGTAATAGTTGGCGAGCAACTTCATGGAGACACGATGATGGAGATCATGATGATGGAGATCATGGTGTCAAGCGGTGATAAGATGATCATGGAGCCCCAAGATGGAGATCAAAGGAGCTATGTGATATTGGCCATATCATGTCACGTTTATTATTTGATTGCATGTGATATTTATCATGTTTTGCATCTTGTTTACTTAGAACGACGGTAGTAAATAAGATGATCCCTCACAATAAATTCAAGAAGTGTTCCCCCTAACTGTGCACCGTTGCGACAGTTCGCTGTTTCAAAACACCACGTGATGATCGGGTGTTTTATTCAGACGTTCACATACAACGGGTGTAAGACAGATTTACACATGCAAACACTTAGGTTGACTTGACGAGCCTAGCATGTACAGACATGGCCTCGGAACACAGAAGACCGAAAGGTCGAGCATGAGTCGTATAGAAGATACGATCAACATGAAGATGTTCACCGATGTTGACTAGTCCGTCTCACGTGATGATCGGACACGGTCTAGTTTAACTCGGATCATGTAATACTTAGATGACTAGAGGGATGTCTAATCTAAGTGGGAGTTCACTAATAATTTGATTAGTTGAACTTAATTATCATGAACTTAGTCTAAAATCTTTGCAATATGTCTTGTAGATCAAATGGCCAACGTAGTCCTCAACTTCAACGCGTTCCTAGAGAAAACTAAGCTGAAAGACGATGGCAGCAACTATACGGACTGGGTCCGGAACCTGAGGATCATCCTCATAGCTGCCAAGAAAGATCATGTCCTACAAGCACCGCTTGGTGACGCACCCGTTCTCCCTGCGGAACAAGACGTTATGAACGCTTGGCAGGCACGTTCCGATGACTACTCCCTCGTTCAGTGCGGCATGCTTTACAGCCTAGAGCCGGGGCTCCAAAAGCGTTTTGAGAGACATGGAGAATATGAGATGTTCGAAGAGCTGAAAATGGTTTTCCAAGCTCATGCCCGGGTCGAGAGATATGAAGTCTCCGACAAATTCTTCAGCTGTAAGATGGAGGAAAACAGTTCTGTCAGTGAGCACATACTCACTATGTCTGGGTTGCATAACCGCTTGACTCAGCTGGGAGTTAATCTCCCGGATGATGCGGTCATTGACAGAATCCTCCAGTCGCTTCCACCAAGCTACAAGAGCTTTGTGATGAACTTCAATATGCAGGGGATGGAAAAGACCATTCCTGAAGTATTTGCTATGCTGAAATCAGCGGAGGTAGAAGTCAGGAAGGAACATCAAGTGTTGATGGTCAATAAAATCACTAAGTTCAAGAAAGGCAAGGGTAAAAAGAACTTCAAGAAGGACGACAAGGAGGTTGCCGCGCCCGGCAAGCAAGCTGCCGGGAAGAAGCCAAAGAATGGACCCAAGCCCGAGACTGAGTGCTTTTATTGCAAGGGAAGCGGTCACTGGAAGCGGAACTGCCCTAAGTACTTAGCGGATAAGAAGGCCGGCAAAACAAAAGGTATATGTGATATACATGTAATTGATGTGTACCTTACTAGTGCCCGTAGTAGCTCCTGGGTATTTGATACCGGTGCAGTTGCTCACATTTGTAACTCAAAGCAGGGGCTGCGGAATAAGCGGAAACTGGCAAAGGACGAGGTGACGATGCGCGTCGGGAATGGTTCCAAGGTCAATGTGATCGCCGTCGGCACGCTACCTCTGCATCTCCCTTCGGGATTAGTTTTAAACCTTAATAATTGTTATTTAGTGCCAGCTTTGAGCATGAACATTGTATTAGGATCTCGTTTAATTCGAGATGGCTACTCTTTTAAATCTGAGAATAATGGTTGTTCCATTTTTATGAGAGATATGTTTTATGGTCATGCTCCTATGGTGAATGGTTTATTCTTTATGAATCTCGAACGTGATGCTACACATGTTCATAATGTGAGTACCAAAAGAAATAAGGTTGATAATGATAGTCCCACATACTTGTGGCACTGCCGCCTTGGTCACATAGGTGTCAAACGCATGAAGAAGCTCCATGATGATGGACTTTTAGAGTCTCTTGATTATGAATCATTTGACACGTGCGAACCATGCCTTATGGGTAAAATGACCAAGACTCCGTTCTCAGGAACAATGGAGCGAGCAACCGACTTATTGGAAATCATACATACTGATGTGTGCGGTCCGATGAGTGTTGAGGCTCGCGGTGGCTATCGTTATGTTCTCACCCTCACTGATGATTTAAGTAGGTATGGGTATATCTACTTAATGAAACACAAGTCTGAAACCTTTGAAAAGTTCAAGGAATTTCAGAGTGAGGTTGAAAATCAACGTGACAGGAAAATCAAGTTTCTACGATCAGATCGTGGAGGAGAATACTTGAGTCACGAGTTTGGGGCACACTTAAGAAAATGTGGAATAGTTTCACAACTCACGCCGCCTGGAACACCTCAGCGTAATGGTGTGTCCGAACGTCGTAATCGCACTCTGTTAGATATGGTGCGATCTATGATGTCTCTTACCGATTTACCGCTTTCTTTTTGGGGCTATGCTTTAGAAACTGCCGCATTCACTTTAAATAGGGCTCCGTCGAAATCCGTTGAGACGACACCGTGTGAATTGTGGTTTGGGAAGAAACCTAAGCTGTCGTTTCTAAAAGTTTGGGGATGCGATGCTTATGTCAAGAAACTTCAACCTGAAAAGCTCGAACCCAAGTCGGAAAAATGCGTCTTCATAGGATACCCAAAAGAAACTATTGGGTACACCTTCTACCTCAGATCCGAAGGCAAGATCTTTGTTGCCAAGAATGGGTCCTTTCTGGAGAAAGAGTTTCTCTCGAAAGAAGTAAGTGGGAGGAAAGTAGAGCTTGATGAAGTATTACCTCTTGAGCCGGAAAATGGCGCAACTCAAGAAAATGTTCCTGAGGTGCCTGCACCGACTAGAGAGGAAATTAATGACAATGATCAAGATACTTCTGATCAAGCCCCTACTGAAATTCGAAGGTCCACAAGGACACGTTCCGCACCAGAGTGGTACGGCAACCCTGTCTTGGAAATCATGCTGTTAGACAATGGTGAACCTTCGAACTATGAAGAAGCGATGGCGGGCCCGGATTCCGACAAATGGCTAGAAGCCATGAAATCCGAAATAGGATCCATGTATGAAAACAAAGTATGGACTTTGACTGACTTGCCCATTGAGCGGCGAGCCATAGAAAATAAATGGATCTTTAAGAAGAAGACAGACGCGGATGGTAATGTGACCATCTATAAAGCTCGACTTGTCGCTAAGGGTTATCGACAAGTTCAAGGGGTTGACTACGATGAGACTTTCTCACCGGTAGCGAAGCTGAAGTCCGTCTGAATCATGTTAGCAATTGCCGCATTCTATGATTACGAAATATGGCAAATGGACATCAAAACGGCATTCCTTAATGGTTTCCTTAAGGAAGAATTGTATATGATGCAACCGGAAGGTTTTGTCGATCCTAAGAATGCTGACAAAGTGTGCAAGCTCCAACGCTCGATTTATGGGCTGGTGCAAGCATCTCGGAGTTGGAACATTCGCTTTGATGAGATGATCAAAGCGTTTGGGTTTACACAGACTTATGGAGAAGCCTGCGTTTACAAGAAAGTGAGTGGGAGCTCTGTAGCATTTCTCATATTATATGTAGATGACATACTTTTGATGGGAAATGATATAGAACTCTTGGACAGCATCAAGGCCTACTTGAATAAAAGTTTTTCAATGAAGGACCTTGGAGAAGCTGCTTATATATTAGGCATCAAAATCTATAGAGATAGATCGAGACGCCTCATAGGTCTTTCACAAAGCACATACCTTGATAAGATATTGAAGAAGTTCAATATGGATCAATCCAAGAAAGGGTTCTTGCCTGTGTTACAAGGTGTGAAATTGAGCTCAGCTCAATGTCCGACCACGACAGAAGATATAGAAGAGATGAGCGTCATCCCCTATGCCTCAGCCATAGGTTCTATTATGTATGCCATGCTGTGTACCAGACCTGATGTTAACCTTGCCGTCAGTTTGGTAGGAAGGTACCAAAGTAATCCCGGCAAGGAACACTGGACAGCGGTCAAGAATATCCTGAAGTACCTGAAAAGGACTAAGGAAATGTTTCTCGTTTATGGAGGTGACGAAGAGCTCGTCGTAAAGGGTTACGTCGACGCTAGCTTCGACACAGATCTGGATGACTCTAAGTCACAAACCGGATACGTGTATATTTTGAATGGTGGGGCAGTAAGCTGGTGCAGTTGCAAGCAAAGCGTCGTGGCGGGATCTACATGTGAAGCGGAGTACATGGCAGCCTCGGAGGCAGCACATGAAGCAATATGGGTGAAGGAGTTCATCACCGACCTAGGAGTCATACCGAATGCGTCGGGGCCGATCAAGCTCTTCTGTGACAACACTGGAGCTATTGCACTTGCCAAGGAGCCCAGGTTTCACAAGAAGACAAGGCACATCAAGCGTCGCTTCAACTCCATTCGTGAAAATGTTCAAGATGGAGACATAGAGATTTGTAAAGTACATACGGACCTGAATGTAGCAGATCCGTTGACTAAACCTCTCCCTAGAGCAAAACATGATCAACACCAGAATTCCATGGGTGTTCGATTCATCACAATGTAACTAGATTATTGACTCTAGTGCAAGTGGGAGACTGTTGGAAATATGCCCTAGAGGCAATAATAAAAGCATTATTATTATATTTCCTTGTTCATGATAATTGTCTTTATTCATGCTATAATTGTGTTATCCGGAAATCGTAATACATGTGTGAATGACAGACACCAACATGTCCCTAGTGAGCCTCTAGTTGACTAGCTCGTTGATCAACAGATAGTCATGGTTTCCTGACTATGGACACTGGATGTCATTGATAACGAGATCACATCATTGGGAGAATGATGTGATGGACAAGACCCAATCCTAAACATAGCACAAGATCGTATAAGTTCGTTTGCTAGAGTTTTCCAATGTCAAGTATCTTTTCCTTAGACCATGAGATCGTGTAACTCCCGGATACCGTAGGAGTGCTTTGGGTATGCCAAACGTCACAACGTAAATGGGTGACTATAAAGGTAGACTACGGGCATCTCCGAAAGTGTCTGTTGGGTGACATGGATCAAGACTGGGATTTGTCACTCCGTATGACGGAGAGGTATCACTGGGCCCACTCGGTAATGCATCATCATAATGAGCTCAGAGTGATCAAGTGTCTGGTCACGGGATCATGCATTACGGTACGAGTAAAGTGACTTGCTGGTAACGAGATTGAACGAGGTATTGGGATACCGACGATCGAATCTCGGGCAAGTAACATATCGATTGACAAAGGGAATAGCGTACGGGGTTGATTGAATCCTCGACATCGTGGTTCATCCGATGAGATCATCGTGGAGCATGTGGGAGCCAACATGGGTATCCAGATCCCGCTGTTGGTTATTGACCGGAGAGTCGTCTCGGTCATATCTGCATGTCTCCCGAACCCGTAGGGTCTACACACTTAAGGTTCGGTTACGCTAGGGTTGTATGGATATGTATATGCAGTAACCCGAATGTTGTTCGGAGTCCCGGATGAGATCCCGGACGTCACGAGGAGTTCCGGAATGGTCCGGAGGTAAAGATTTATATATGGGAAGTCCTGTTTCGGGCATCGGGACAAGTTTCGGGGTTATCGGTATTGTACCGGGACCACCGGAAGGGTCCCGGGGGTCCACCGGGTGGGTCCACCTGTCCCGGGGGGCCACATGGGCTGTAAGGGGGTGCGCCTTGGCCTAATGGGCCAAGGGCACCAGCCCCACATAGGCCCATGCGCCTAGGGTTTAAGGGGGGAAGAGTCCTAGGAGGGTAAGGCACCTCCTAGGTGCCTTGGGGGGGAGGGAAACCCCCCTTGGCCGCCGCACCCCCTAGGAGATTGGATCTCCTAGGGCCGGCCACCCCCCCTTGGCACCCCTATATATAGTGGGGGAGAGGAGGGACTTCATACCTGAACGCCCTGGCCTTTGGTTGCCTCCTTCTCCCTCTCCAACACCTCCTCCACCTCCATAGTGCTTAGCGAAGCTCTACCGGAGTACTGCAGCTCCATCAACACCACGCCGTCGTGCTGCTGCTGGTGCCATCTCCCTCAACCTCTCCTCCCTCCCTTGCTGGATCAAGAAGGAGGAGACGTGGCTGTTCCGTACGTGTGTTGAATGCGGAGGTGCCGTCCGTTCGGCGCTGGTCATCGGTGATTTGGATCACGTCGAGTACGACTACATCATCACCGTTCTTTTGAACGCTTCCGTGCGCGATCTACAAAGGTATGTAGATGCATCTAATCACTCGTTGCTAGATGAACTCCTAGATGATCTTGGTGAAACGAGTAGGAAAATTTTTGTTTTCTGCAACGTTCCCCAACATTAGTAAGGTACACATCAATAACATGTATATCACATATACCTTTGTTCACCTTGCCATCCTTCTTATCCGCCAAATACTTGGGGCAGTTCCGCTTCCAGTGACCAGTCTGCTTGCAGTAGAAGCACTCAGTTTCAGGCTTAGGTCCAGACTTGGATTTCTTCTCTTGAGTAGCAACTTGCTTGCCGTTCTTTTTGAAGTTTCCCTTCTTCTTCCCTTTTCCCTTTTTCTTGAAACTTGTGGTCTTGTTGACCATCAACACTTGATGCTCCTTCTTGATTTCTACCTCCACAGCTTTTACCATTGCGAAGAGCTCGGGAATAGTCTTATTCATCCCTTGCATATTATAGTTCATCACGAAGCTCTTGTAGCTTGGTGGCAGTGATTGGAGAATTCTGTCAATGACGCAATCATCTGGAAGATTAACTCCCAGTTGAATCAAGTGATTATTATACCCAGACATTTTGAGTATATGCTCACTGACAGAACTGTTCTCCTCCATCTTGCAGCTATAGAACTTATTGGAGACTTCATATCTCTCAATCCGGGCATTTGCTTGAAATATTAACTTCAACTCCTGGAACATCTCATATGCTCCATGACGTTCAAAACGTCGTTGAAGTCCCGATTCTAAGCCGTAAAGCATGGCACACTGAACTATCGAGTAGTCATCAGCTTTGCTCTGCCAGACGTTCATAACATTTGGTGTTGCTCCAGCAGCAGGCCTGGCACCCAGCGGTGCTTCCAGGATGTAATTCTTCTGTGGAGCAATGAGGATAATCCTCAAGTTATGGACCCAGTCCGTGTAATTGCTACCATCATCTTTCAACTTTGCTTTCTCAAGGAACGCATTAAAATTCAACGGAACAACAGCACGAGCCATCTATCTACAATCAAACATAAACAAGCAAGATACTATCAGGTACTAAGTTTCATGATAAATTTAGGTTCAATTAATTTACTAAAAGAACTCCCACTTAGATAGACATCCCTCTAATCCTCTAAGTGATTACGTGATCCAACTTAACTAAACCATGTCCAATCATCACGTGAGATGGAGCAGTTTCATTGGTGAACATCATTATGTTGATCATATCTACTATATGATTCACGCTCGACCTTTCGGTCTCCGTGTTTCGAGGCCATATCTGTATATGCTTGGCTCGTCAAGTATAACCTGAGTATTCCGCGTGTGCAACTGTTTTGCACCCGTTGTATTTGAACGTAGAGCCTATCACACCCGATCATCACGTGGTGTCTCAGCACGAAGAACTTTCGCAACGGTGCATACTCAGGGAGAACACTTCTTGATAATTTAGTGAGAGATCATCTTATAATGCTACCGTCAAACAAAGCAAGATAAGATGCATAAAAGATAAACATCACATGCAATCAATATAAGTGATATGATATGGCCATCATCATCTTGTGCTTGTGATCTCCATCTTCGAAGCACCGTTATGATCACCATCGTCACCGGCGTGACACCTTGATCTCCATCGTAGCATCGTTGTCGTCTCGCCAATCTTATGCTTCCACGACTATCGCTACCGCTTAGTGATAAAGTAAAGCATTACAGCGCGATTGCATTGCATACAATAAAGCGACAACCATATGGCTCCTGCCAGTTGCCGATAACTCGGTTACAAAACATGATCATCTCATACAATAAAATTCAGCATCATGTCTTGACCATATCACATCACAACATGCCCTGCAAAACAAGTTAGACGTCCTCTACTTTGTTGTTGCAAGTTTTACGTGGCTGCTACGGGCTTAAGCAAGAACCAATCTTACCTACACATCAAAACTACAATGATAGTTTGTCAAGTTGGTGCTGTTTTAACCTTCGCAAGGACCGGGTGTAGCCACACCCAGTTCAACTAAAGTTGGAGGAACTGTCACCCGCAAGCCACCTCTGTACAAAGCACGTCGGGAGAACCGGTCTCGCGTAAGCGTAAGCGTAATGTTGGTCCGGGCCGCTTCGTCCAACAATATCGCTGAACCAAAGTATGACATGCTGGTAAGCAGTATGACTTATATCGCCCACAACTCACTTGTGTTCTACTCGTGCATATAACATCAACATATAAAACCTAGGCTCGGATGCCACTGTTGGGGAACGTAGTAATTTCAAAAAATTTCCTACGCACACGCAAGATCATGGTGATGCATAGCAACGAGAGGGGAGAGTGTGATCTACGTACCCTTGTAGATCGACAACGGAAGAGTTAACACAACGTAGAGGAAGTAGTCGTACGTCTTCCCGATCCGACCGATCCAAGCACCGTTACTCCGGCACCTCCGAGTTCTTAGCACACGTACAGCTCGATGACGCTCCCCGGGCTCCGATCCAGCAAAGCTTCGGGGATGAGTTCCGTCAGCACGACGGCGTGGTGACGATGAAGATGTTCTACCGGCGCAGGGCTTCGCCTAAGCACTGCAATGATATGACCGAGGTGGAATATGGTGGAAGGGGGCACCGCACACGGCTAAGGAACGATCACGAGGATCAACTTGTGTGTCCTAGGGTGCCCCTGCCTCCGTATATAAAGGATCCAAGGGGGGGTGCGGCCGGCCCTAGAGGAGGCGCGCAGGAGGAGTCCTACTCCTACCGGGAGTAGGACTCCCCTCCCGTTCCTTGTCCAATTAGGAGAGGTGGAAGGAGAGAAGGAAAGGGGGGGCGCCGCCCCTCCCTCCTTGTCCAATTCGGACTAGGGGGAGAGGGGGCGCGCGGCCTGCCCTGGCAGCCCCTTCCTCTTCTCCACTTTAGGCCCATGAGGCCCATTAACCCCCCGGGGGGGGGGGTCCGGTAACCCCCCGGTGCTCCGGTTTTATCCGAAACTTCCCCGGAACGCTTCCGGTGTCCGAATATAGTCATCCAATATATCAATCTTTATGTCTCGATCATTTCGAGACTCCTCGTCATGTCCGTGATCACATCCGGGACTCCGAACAACCTTCGGTACATCAAAATGCATAAACTCATAATAACTGTCATCGTAACGTTAAGCGTGCGGACCCTACGGTTCGAGAACAATGTAGACATGACTGAGACAAATCTCCAGTCAGTAACCAATAGCGGGACCTGGATGCCCATATTGGCTCCTACATATTCTACGAAGATGTTTATCGGTCAGACCGCATAACAACATACGTTGTTCCCTTTGTCATCGGTATGTTACTTGCCCGAGATTCGTTCATCGGTATCCAATACCTAGTTCAATCTCGTTACCGGCAAGTCTCTTTACTCGTTCCGTAATACATCATCTCGCAACTAACTCATTAGTTGCAATGCTTGCAAGGCTTATGTGATGTGCATTACCGAGAGGGCCCAGAGATACCTCTCCGACAATCGGAGTGACAAATCCTAATCTCGAAATACGCCAACCCAACATCTACCTTTGGAGACACCTGTAGAGCACCTTTATAATCACCCATTTACGTTGTGACGCTTGGTAGCACACAAAGTGTTCCTCCGGCAAACGGGAGTTGCATAATCTCATAGTCATAGGAACATGTATAAGTCATGAAGAAAGCAATAGCAACATACTAAACGATCGGGTGCTAAGCTAATGGAATGGGTCATGTCAATCAGATCATTCACCTAATGATGTGATCCCATTAATCAAATAACAACTCTTTGTTCATGGTTAGGAAACATAACCATCTTTGATTAATGAGCTAGTCAAGTAGAGGCATACTAGTGACACTCTGTTTGTCTATGTATTCACACATGTATTATGTTTCCGGTTAATACAATTCTAGCATGAATAATAAACATTTATCATGATATAAGGAAATAAATAATAACTTTATTATTGCCTCTAGGGCATATTTCCTTCACAATTTCCAACAAATCTGTTGCTCTCTCCATAGTACCGGAGAACGGTGTTTTAGTCATCTTGCCCATGAGGCACGGTTCGCAAGTACCAAGTGATTCATAATCAAGTGGTTCCAAAAGTCCATCAGTATGGAGTTTCTTCATGCGCTTTACACCGATATGACCTAAACGGCAGTGCCACAAATAAGTTGCACCATCATTATCAACTCTGCGTCTTTTGGCTTCAACATTATGAATATGTGTGTCACTACTATCGAGATTCAATAAGAATAGACCACTCTTCAAGGGTGGATGACCATAAAAGATATTACTCATATAAATAGGACAACCATTATTCTCTGATTTAAATGAATAACCGTCTCGCATCAAACAAGATCCAGATATAATGTTCATGCTTAATGCTGGCACCAAATAACAATTATTTAGGTCTAATATTAATCCCGAAGGTAGATGTAGAGGTAGCGTGCCTACTGCGATCACATCGACTTTGGAACCGTTTCCCACGCGCATCGTCACCTCGTCCTTAGCCAATCTTCGCTTAATCCGTAGTCCCTGTTTCGAGTTGCAAATATTAGCAACAGAACCAGTATCAAATACCCAGGTGCTACTGCAAGCATTAGTAAGGTACACATCAATAACATGTATATCACATATACCTTTGTTCACCTTGCCATCCTTCTTATCCGCCAAATACTTGGGGCAATTCCGCTTCCAGTGACCAGTCTGCTTGCAATAGAAGCACTCAGTTTCAGGCTTAGGTCCAGACTTGGGTTTCTTCTCTTGAGCAGCAACTTGCTTGCTGTTCTTCTTGAAGTTCCCCTTCTTCTTTCCTTTGCCCTTTTTTCTTGAAACTAGTGGTCTTGCTGACCATCAACACTTGATGCTCCTTCTTGATTTCTACCTCCGCAGCTTTTAGCATTGCGAAGAGCTCGGGAATAGTCTTATTCATCCCTTGCATATTATAGTTTATCACGAAGCTCTTGTAGCTTGGTGGCAGTGATTGGAGAATTCTATCAATGACGCAATCATCTGGAAGATTAACTCCCATTTGAATCAAGTGATTATTATACCCAGACATTTTGAGTATATGCTCACTGACAGAACTGTTCTCTTCCATCTTGCAGCTATAGAACTTATTGGAGACTTCATATCTCTCAATCCGGGCATTTGCTTGAAATATTAACTTCAACTCCTGGAACATCTCATATGCTCCATGACATTCAAAACGTCGTTGTAGTCCCGGTTCTGAGCCGTAAAGCATGGCAGACTGAACTATCGAGTAGTCATTAGCTTTGCTCTGCCAGACGTTCATAACATCTGGTGTTGCTCCAGCAGCAGGCCTGGCACCCAGCGGTGCTTCCAGGACGTAATTCTTCTGTGCAGCAATGAGGATAATCCTCAAGTTATGGACCCAGTCCGTGTAATTGCTACCATCATCTTTTAACTTTGCTTTCTCAAGGAACGCATTAAAATTCAACGGAACAACAGCACGGGCCATCTATCTACAATCAAACATACATAAGCAAGATACTATCAGGTACTAAGTTCATAATAATTTTAGGTTCAATTAATCATATTACTTAAAGAACTCCCACTTAGATAGACATCCCTCTAATCCTCTAAGTGATTACGTGATCCAAATCAACTAAACCATGTCCGATCATCACGTGAGATGTAGTAGTTTCATTGGTGAACATCACTATGTTGATCATATCTACTATATGATTCACGCTTGACCTTTCGGTCTCTGTGTTCCGAGGCCATATCTGTATATGCTTGGCTCGTCAAGTATAACCTGAGTATTCCGCATGTGCAACTGTTTTGCGCCCGTTGTATTTGAACGTAGAGCCTATCACACCCGATCATCACGTGGTGTCTCAGCACGAAAAACTTTCGCAACGGTGCATACTCAGGGAGAACACTTCTTGATAATTTTAGTGAGAGATCATCTTATAATGCTACCGTCAATCAAAGCAAGATAAGATGCATAAAAGATAAACATCACATGCAATCAATATATAAGTGATATGATATGGCCATCATCATCTTGTGCTTGTGATCTCCATCTCCGAAGCACCGTCGTGATCACCATCGTCACCGGCGCGACACCTTGATCTCCATCGTAGCATCGTTATCGTCTCACCAATCTTATGCTTCCACGACTATCGCTACCGCTTAGTGATAAAGTAAAGCATTATAGCGCGATTGCATTGCATACAATAAAGCGACAACCATATGGCTCCTGCCAGTTGCCGATAACTCGGTTACAAAACATGATCATCTCATACAATAAAATTTAGCATCATGTCTTGACCATATCACATCACAACATGCCCCTGCAAAAACAAGTTAGACGTCCTCTACTTTGTTGTTGCAATTTTTATGTGGCTGCTACGGGCTTAAGCAAGAACCAATCTTACCTACGCATCAAAACCACAACGATAGTTTGTCAAGTTGGTGCTGTTTTAACCTTCGCAAGGACCGGGCGTACCCACACTCGGTTCAACTAAAGTTGGAGAAACTGTCACCCGCAAGCCACCTATGTGCAAAGCACGTCGGGAAAACCGGTCTCGCGTAAGCGTACGCGTAATGTCGGTCCGGGCCGCTTCATCCAATAATACCGCCGAACCAAAGTATGACATGCTGGTAAGCAGTATGACTTATATCGCCCACAACTCACTTGTGTTCTACTCGTGCATATAACATCAACACATAAAACCTAGGCTCGGATGCCACTGTTGGGGAACATAGTAATTTCAAAAAAATTCCTACGCACACGCAAGATCATGGTGATGCATAGCAACGAGAGGGAAGAGTGTGATCTACGTACCCTTGTAGATCGACAACAGAAGCGTTAACTTGGTTGATGTAGTCGTACGTCTTCACGGCCCGACCGATCAAGCACCGAAACTACGGCACCTCCGAGTTCTAGCACACGTTCAGCTCGATGACGATCCCCTGACTCCGATCCAGCAAAGTGTCGGGGAAGAGTTCCATCAGCACGATGGCGTGGTGACGATCTTGATGTACTAATGTCGCAGGGCTTCGCCTAAGCACTGCTACAATATTATCGAGGACTATGGTGGAAGGGGGCACCGCACACGGCTAAGAGTATGATCACGTGGATCAACTTGTGTCTCTAGGGGGTGCCCCTGCCTCCGTATAT
>NC_041386.1:602619215-602622333 GCF_002162155.2 Triticum dicoccoides | reverse complement strand
GGGGGGTGCGGCCGGCCATGATAGGGTGCCCCAGGAGGAGTCCTACTCCCTCCTGGAGTAGGATTTCCCCCTTTCCTAGTTGGAATAGGATTCGCGGAGGAGAGAGAGGAGGAAGGGGGGCTGTAACACCCTCGATGCGGCTATAGCTCCCACGTGTCGAGGCACGACTTAGAGACATAACCGCGTTGAAAGCAATGTCGCAAGTTAGGCAATCATCACAACATCCCATGTAAAAATAGATAGTAAAAGGGGAGATACATAGTTGGCTTACACTCACCACGTCAATCAAAGTACATAAATAGCATACATCATCCAAACACTCATGGCCCGAAAATAGAAGAAAACCCAACATGCGACACGGTCCCGATCACCCCCAACTGGGCACCACTATTGATCATCAGGAAAGGACACATAGTAACGCTGAGAGTCCTCGTCGAACTCCCACTTGAGCTCGTACGCGTCACTTGGAGCGGAATCACCTGGACCTGCATCTGGTGTAATAGTAATCTGTGAGCCACAGGGACTCAGCAATCTCGCACCCTCGCGATCAAGACTATTTAAGCTTATAGGAAGGGTAAGGCAAAAATATGTGGAGCTGCAGCAAGCGACTAGCATATATGGTGGCTATCTTATTCGCAAAAGAGAGCGAGAAGAGGAGGCAAAGCGCGAGCGAGAAGCTAGAGGAACAACCTGCGCAAGCATTACTCCAACACCGTGTCCACTTCCCGGACTCCACCGAGAAGAGGCCATCACGGTAACACACACGGTTGATTCATTTTAATTAAATTAAGATTTAAGTTATCTACAACCGGACATTAACAAATTCCCATCTGCCCATAACCGCGGGCATGGCTTTCAAAAGTTCAATCCCTACAGGGGAGTTCCAACTTAGCCCATGACAAGCTCTCACGGTCAACGAAGGAATAGACCTCCACCCGAGACATTCCGATCAGACTCGGTATCCCGGTACAACAAGACATTTCGACAGGTTAAAACAAGACCAGCAACACCGCCCGAATGTGCCGACAAATCCCGATAGGAGCTGCACATATCTCGTTCTCAGGGCACACTCAGATAGGTCAAGCTACGAGTAAAACCAACCCTCGAGTTTCCCCGAGGTGGCCCCGCAGGCTGCCTGGTTCGGACCAACACTCAGAGGAGCACTGGCCCGGGGGGGGGGGCTAAAATAAGATGACCCTCGGGCTCCGGAAACCCAAGGGAAAAAGAGGCTAGGTGGCAAATGGTAAAACCAAGGTTGGGCATTGCTGGAAAAGCTTTAATCAAGGCGAACTATCGAGGGGTTCCCATTATAACCCAACCGCGTAAGGAACGCAAAATCCGGGAACATAACACCGATATGACGGAAACTAGGGCGGCAAGAGTGGAACAAAACACTAGGCGAGAGGCCGAGCCTTCCACCCTTTACCAAGTATATAGATGTATTAAGATAACATAGCAATATAATGATATCCCAACAAGTAAATAAATGTTCCAACAAGGAACAGCCTCCAATCTTCACCTGCAACTAGCAACGCTATAAGAGGGGCTGAGCAAAGCGGTAACATAGCCAATCAATGGTTTGCTAGGACATGGTGGGCTAGAGGTTTAACATGGCAATTGGGAGGCTGGCAAGCAAATGGTAGGCGTCGTAGCATTGGCATAGCAAAAGAGCGAGCAAACTAGCATAGCAAAGATAGTAGTGATTTCGAGGGTATGATCATCTTGCCTGCAAAGCTGTCAGAGTTGGCTGGATCCTCGAAAGCAAACTCAACGGGCTCCTCATTAGCGAACTCGTCTCCCGGCTCTACCCAAACAAGACAAACAAGCAACAAGGATACAATCAACCACGTGCAAACTTAAACAATAAGATGCAATGATGGTATGCTATGCGGGATGCCACGCGGGATGCAAAATGCAAGATATGACAGTAAATCCATGAACCTGGCCTCAACTTGGAAAACCGAGTGTGCCACTGGAAAGATGAGATGAAATCGCTTGAAAACGATATAAAGATCACCGGAATCGGAGTTACGGTTTGGAAATGGCAAGCGATTCAAAATTGGCACCGGTCTGCGTTTTACAGCAAGTAGGCCTCTAAATGCAACAAAATGAACATGCTACAGCACTCAAACATGGCATCAAAATACATGGCAGGGAAGCATTCAAGATGCCTAACAAAAGTCTAGCACTGAGCTACGGCCAATTCATCCATTGACAGGTTCAAACAAGCATGGCAAAAACGCAAATAGTAAACAGATCTCAGACTTAGTGAAATTAACACTTGTCTGAAATTTCAGATCATATAGCACTCTTCGGAGCAACAAAACAACATGCTACAGGACCTGATTATGACAAAGGAGAACATGGCATGGAGCTACTCAACAAGGTTAACAAAAGTCCCTTAGTGACCTTGAGCCAAAAGGGATCACAAAATATACTAACAAGCACACGAACATAGCAAAAACATAATCAGTTTTCAGACTTTGTGAAAACTGATACATGCTGAAACATAACTCACGAAGGCATGTTAACAAGCTCGATGCACTCACTACGGTGCAAGTCATGGCAAGACAAGCATACATACATTAAGAAGGCACAAAATGCAAGCTAGTTTGTGCAAGAACAATGGCATAACATGCATGGAACAATGGCAAAACCCTTAACAAAACATATGTAGAACTCATGGGCATATCGTGCACACAATAATCATGGCAAAAATGACAAAAGTCTAAGATGAAGTAGCAGATCTGACAATTAACTCACGAAGCCCTCTTCTAACAGCATTTCGGGCATCAAGATGAGCTCAAATGAAAATGATGCAGTGGAATGAAATGATGTACTCTCTGAGGCGAACATTTTGATATACTATATGCCCAAAACGGAGCTACGGATGCGGAGATATAGCATGATGAAGATTGCATAAAAATTAGGGTTCGGAGGGAAAAGTCAACCCTCGTCCCAGATCCAGATCTGGATCTAGTCCGGGTACTGTAGCAGTGCGCGGCCCGAGGATCGCCGGAGAGGGGCTGAGCTCACCGGAGTTGCCGACCGGAGCCGAAGGAGAGGCGGGGAGGTCCGGTCTGGCGTTGGTGGTGGTGGCCTGCGACGGAGAAGACAA
>NC_041386.1:602574877-602618606 GCF_002162155.2 Triticum dicoccoides | reverse complement strand
CGGGATCCCCGGCGCGCGGCGGCGGCGAGGTGGCGGGTGCCACGTGGCGGCTCCGGAGTGGCGGCGGCGGATCCGGACACGTCCGGCTCGGCGCGGACGTTGTCCGGCGGTGGCGGAGATCTTTTTTTTAGGGTTAGGAAGGAGAAGAACCAAGATTTGGAATGGGGGGGTGTATATATAGGCATAGGGGGAGCTAGGAGAATCCAAATGAGGTGCGGTTTTCGGCCACGCGATTGTGATCGAACGCTCTAGGTGATGGAGCAGAGTTTGGTGGGTTTTGGGCCGAATTGGAGGGGTGTTGGGCTGCAACACACACGAGGCCTTTTCGGTCCCTCAGTTAACCGTTGAAGTATCAAACGAAGTCGAAATGATACGAAACTTGACAGGCGGTCTACTGGTAGTAAACCAAGGCCACTTGGCAAGTCTCGGTCCAATCCGGAAATGTTTAATCCCCACACACGAAAGATAGGTAGAATTGACCACCGAAGGAGAACGAAGCGCCGGAATGCAAAACGGACAACGGGGAAAAAACTCGAATGCATGAGATGAACACGTATGCAAATGCAATGCACATGATGACATGATATGAGATGCATGACAACGAAAACAACACACGTAGACAAAGACCCGAACCCGAGAAATAAATATAACTTAACGCCGGAAACGGCAAGAGTTGGAGTACAAATTGGGAAAGTTATATCCGGGGCGTTACAGGGGCCGGCCCCTCTCCTTGTCCTATTCGGACCAAGGGAGGGGAGGGGCACGCGGCCTATCTCTGGCTACCTTTCCTCTCTTCCACTAAGGCCCACTAAGGCCCATATATCTCCCGGGGGGTTCCGGTAACCTCCCGGTACTCCGGTAAAATCCCGATTTCACCCGGAACACTTCCGATATCCAAACATAGGCTTCCAATATATCAATCTTTATGTCTCGACCATTTCGAGACTCCTCGTCATGTCTGTAATCACATCCGGGACTCCGAACAACCTTCGGTACATCAAAACGTATAAACTCATAATATAACTGTCATCGAAACCTTAAGCGTGCGGACCCTACGGGTTCGAGAACAATGTAGACATGACCGAGACACGTCTCCGGTCAATAACCAATAGCGGGACCTGGATGCCCATATTGGTTCCTACATATTCTACGAAGATCTTTTATTGGTCAGACCGCATAACAACATACGTTGTTCCCTTTGTCATCGGTATGTTACTTGCCCGAGATTCGATCGTCGGTATCCAATACCTAGTTCAATCTCGTTACCGGCAAGTCTCTTTACTTGTTCCGTAATACATCATCCCACAACTAACTCATTACTTGCAATGCTTGCAAGGCTTAAGTGATGTGCATTACCTAGAGGGCCCAGAGATACCTCTCCGACGATCGGAGTGACAAATCCCAATCTCGAAATACGCCAACCCAACATGTACCTTTGGAGACACCTATAGAGCACCTTTATAATCACCCAGTTACGTTGTGACGTTTGGTAGCACACAAAGTGTTCCTCCGGCACACGGGAGTTGCATAATCTCATAGTCATAGGAACATGTATAAGTCATGAAGAAAGCAATAGCAACATACTAAAAGATCGGGTGCTAAGCTAATGGAATGGGTCATGTCAATCAGATCATTCAACTAATGATGTGACCCCGTTAATCAAATGACAACTCTTTGTCCATGGTTAGGAAACATAACCATCTTTGATTAATGAGCTAGTCAAGTAGAGGCATACTAGTGACACTTTGTTTGTCTATGTATTCACACATGTATTATGTTTCCGGTTAATACAATTCTAGCATGAATAATAAACTTTTATCATGATATAAGGAAATAAATAATAACTTTATTATTGCCTCTAGGGCATATTTCCTTCACAAGGGTTTAGTGAAAATATCAGCAAGCTGATCCTTAGAAGAAACAAACTTAATCTGAAGGAGCTTCTGAGCAACACGTTCCCTCACAAAATGATAGTCAACTTCGATGTGCTTCGTTCGGGCATGAAATACTGGATTGATTGATAGATATGTAGCACTGATGTTATCACACCAAAGAACAGGTGGCTGAGTTGGGGAGACCTTCAACTCTCGAAGCAATGACTGTACCCACATGATCTCAGCTGTGGCGTTAGCAACGGCTTTGTACTCAGATTCGGTACTACTCCGAGACACCGTAGCTTGCTTGCGGGCTTGCCAGGCGATCAAGTTAGGTCCAAAGAACACAGCATGTCCCCCCGTGGATCACCGATCTGTTGGAAATATGCCCTAGAGGCAATAATAAATTGATTATTATTATATTTCCTTGTTCATGATAATCGTTTATTATCCATGCTAGAATTGTATTGATAGGAAACTCAGATACATGTGTGGATACATAGACAACACCATGTCCCTAGTAAGCCTCTAGTTGACTAGCTCGTTAATCAATAGATGGTTACGGTTTCCTGACCATGGACATTGGATGTCGTTGATAACGGGATCACATCATTAGGAGAATGATGTGATGGACAAGACCCAATCCTAAGCCTAGCACAAGATCATGTAGTTCGTATGCTAAAGCTTTTCTAATGTCAAGTATCATTTCCTTAGACCATGAGATTGTGCAACTCCCGGATACCGTAGGAGTGCTTTGGGTGTGCCAAACGTCACAACGTAACTGGGTGGCTATAAAGGTACACTACGGGTATCTCTGAAAGTGTCTGTTGGGTAGGCACGAATCGAGATTGGGATTTTGTCACTCCATGTAAACGGAGAGGTATCTCTGGGCCCACTCGGTAGGACATCATCATAATGTGCACAATGTGACCAAGGGGTTGATCACGGGATGATGTGTTACGGAACGAGTAAAGAGACTTGCCGGTAACGAGATTGAACAAGGTATCGGTATACCGACGATCGAATCTCGGGCAAGTACCATACCGCTAGACAAAGGGAATTGTATACGGGATTGATTGAGTCCTTGACATCGTGATTCATCCAATGAGATCATCGTGGAACATGTGGGAGCCAACATGGGTATCCAGATCCCGCTGTTGGTTATTGACCGGAGAACATCTCGGTCATGACTACATGTCTCCCGAACCCGTAGGGTCTACACACTTAAGGTTTGATGATGCTAGGGTTATAAAGGAAGTTTGTATGTGGTTACCGAATGTTGTTCGGAGTCCCGGATGAGATCCCGGACGTCACGAGGAGTTCCGGAATGGTCCGGAGGTAAAGATTTATATATAGGAAGTCCTGTTTCAGCCATCGGGACAAGTTTCGGGGTCATCGGTATTGTACCGGGACCACCGGAAGGGTCCTGGGGCCCACCGGGTGGGGCCACCTGCCCCGGGGGGCCACATGGGCTGTAGGGGGTGCGCCTTGGCCTACATGGGCCAAGGGCACCAGACCCTAGAGGCCCATGCGCCAAGATATAGGAAAAAGGGGAGAGTCCTAAAGGGGGAAGGCACCTCCGAGGTGCCTTGGGGAGGATGGACTCCTCCCCCCCTCTTAGCCGCACCCCTTCCTTGGAGGAAGGGGCAAGGCTGCGCCTCCCCCCTCTCCCCTGCCCCTATATATAGTGGAGGGGAGGGAGGGCATCCATACCTGAGCCCTTGGCGCCTCCCTCCCTCCCGTGACACCTCCTCCTCTCCCGTAGGTGCTTGGCGAAGCCCTGCAGGATTGCCACGCTCCTCCATCACCACCACGCCGTTGTGCTGCTGCTGGATGGAGTCTTCCTCAACCTCTCCCTCTCTCCTTGCTGGATCAAGGTGTGGGAGACATCGTCGAGCTGTACGTGTGTTGAACGCGGAGGTGCTGTCCGTTCGGCACTAGGATCATCGGTGATCTGAATCACGACGAGTACGACTCCATCAACCCCATTCACTTGAACACTTCCGCTTAGCGATCTACAAGGGTATGTAGATGCACTCTCCTTTTTACTCGTTGCTGGTCTCTCCATAGATAGATCTTGGTGATACGTAGGAAATTTTTTGAATTTCTGCTACGTTCCCCAACAGTGGCATCATGAGCTAGGTCTATTGCGTAGATTCTTTGCACGAGTAGAACACAAAGTAGTTGTGGGCGTCGATATTGTTCAATATGCTTGCCGTTACTAGTCTTATCTTGATTCGGCGGCATCGTGGGATGAAGCGGCCCGGACCAACCTTACACGTACACTTACGTGAGACCGGTTCCACCGACAAACATGCACTAGTTGCATAAGGTGGCTGGCGGGTGTCTGTCTCTCCCACTTTAGTCGGATCGGATTCAATGAAAAGGGTCCTTATGAAGGGTAAATAGCAATTGGCATATCACGTTGTGGTTCATGCGTAGGTAAGAAACGTTCTTGCTAGAAACCCATAGCAGCCACGTAAAACATGCAAACAACAATTAGAGGACGTCTAACTTGTTTTTGCAGGGTATGCTATGTGATGTGATATGGCCAAAAAGGATGTGATGAATGATATATGTGATGTATGAGATTGATCATGTTCTTGTAATAGGAATCACGACCTGCATGTCGATGAGTATGACAACCGGCAGGAGCCATAGGAGTTGTCTTTATTTATTTGTGACCTGCGTGTCAACTTAAACGTCATGTAATTACTTTACTTTATTGCTAACCGTTAGCCATAGTAGTAGAAGTAATAGTTGGCGAGGCAACTTCATGAAGACACGATGATGGAGATCATGATGATGGAGATCATGGTGTCATGTCGGTGACGATGATGATCATGGAGTCCCAAAGATGGAGATCAAAAGGAGCAAAGTGATGATGGCCATATCATGTCACTATTTGATTGCATGTGATGTTTCTCATGTTTATACATCTTATTTGCTTAGAACGACGGTAGTAAATAAGATGATCCCTTACAACAATTTCAAGAAGTGTTCTCCCCTAACTGTGCACCGTTGCGACAGTTCGTGTTTTGAAGCACCACGTGATGATCGGGTGTTAGATTCTAACATTCACATACAACGGGTGTAAGACAGATTTACACATGCAAAACACTTAGGGTTAACTTGACGAGCCTAGCATGTACAGACATGGCCTCGGAACACGGAGACCGAAAGGTCGAACATGAGTCGTATAGAAGATACGATCAACATGAAGATGTTCACCGATGATGACTAGTCCGTCTCACGTGATGATCGGACACGGCCTAGTTTGACTCGGATCATGTAATCACTTAGATGACTAGAGGGATGTCTATCTGAGTGGGAGTTCATAAGATGAACTTAATTATCCTGAACATAGTCAAAAGGTTTTTGCAAATTATGTCGTAGCTCACGCTATAGTTCTACTGTTTAGATATGTTCCTAGAGAAAAATTAGTTGATAGTAGCAATTATGCGGACTAGGTCCGTAAACTGAGGATTGTCCTCATTGCTTCATGGAAGGCTTATGTCCTTAATGCACCGCTCAGTGTGCTGAACCTCGAACGTTGTCTGTGGTTGTTGCGAACATCTGACATACACGTTTTGATAACTACGTGATAGTTCAGTTAAACGGTTTAGAGTTGAGGCACCAAAGACGTTTTTGAAACATCGCGAAACATATGAGATGTTTTGAGGGCTGAAATTGGGATTTCAGGCTCGTGCCCATGTCAAGAGGTATAAGACCTCCGATGACTTTCTTAACCTGCAAACTAAGGAGAAAAGCTCAATTGTTGAGCTTGTGCTCAGATTGTCTGAGTACAACAATCATTTGAATCGAGTGGGAGTTGATCTTCCAGATAAGACAGTGATGGTTCTCCAAAGTCATTGCCACCAAGCTGTTAGAGCTTCGTGATGAACTACAACATATCAGGGATAGATATGATGATCCTTGAGGTATTCGCGATGTTTGACACCGCGAAAGTAGAAATCAAGAAGGAGCATCAATTGTTGATGGTTGGTGAAACCACTAGTTTCAAGAAGGGCAAGGGCAAGAAGGGATACTTCATGAAACGGCAAATCAGCTGCTGCTCTAGTGAAGAAACCCAAGGTAAAACCCAAACCTGAGACTAAGTGCTTCTGTAATAAGGGGAACAACCACTAGAGCAGAATTACCCTAGATACTTGGTATATAAGAAGGCTGGCAAGGTCGATAGAAGTATATTGGATATACATTGTGTTAATGTGTACTTTGCTAGTACTCCTAGTAGCACCAGGGTATTAGATACCGGTTCGGTTGCTAAGTGTTAGTAACTCGAAACAAAAGGCTACGGAATAAACGGAGACTAGCTAAAGGTGAGCTGACGATATGTGTTGGAAGTTTTTCCAAGCTTGATATGATCAAGCATCGCACGCTCCCTCTACCAAAGAGATTGGTGTTAAACCTAAATAATTGTTATTTGGTGTTTGCGTTGAGCATAGACATGATTGGATTACGTCTATCGCAATACGGTTATTCATTTAAGGAGAATAATGGTTACTCTGTTTATTTGAATAATACCTTCAATGGTCTTACACCTAAAATGAATGGTTTATTAAATCTCGATCGTAGTGATACACATGTTCATGCCAAAAGATAGTAATGATAGTACCATCTACTTGTGGCACTGCCACGTAAGTCATATCGGTATAAAACGCATGAAGAAGCTCCATATTGATGGATCTTTGGGCTCACTCGTTTTTGAAAAATTTGAGACATGCGAACCATGTCTATTGGTGTATATGCATGAAGAAACTCCATGCAAATGGACCGTTTTGACTCACTTGATTTTGAGTCACTTGGGACATGCAAATCATACCACATGGGCAAGATGACTGAAAAGCCTCGTTTTCGGTAAGATGGAACAAGATAGCAACTTGTTGGAAGTAACACATTTTGATGTGTGCAGTCCAATGAGTGCTGAGGCATGCAGTGAATATCGTTATGTTCTTACTTCACAGATGATTCGAGTAGATGTTGAGTATATTTACTTGATGAATCACGAGTCTGAATTATTGGAAGGTTCAAGTAATTTCAGTGTGAAGTTGAAAGATCGTCGTGACAAGAGGATAAAAGATCTATGATATGATCATAGAGATGAATATCTGAATCACGAGTTTGGCACAGAATTAAGACATTGTGGAAATTGTTTCACAACTGATACAGCCTGGAACACCATAGTGTGATGGTGTGTCCAAACGTCATAGTTGCACCCTATTGGATATGGTGCATACCATGATGTCTCTTATCGAGTTACCACTATCGTTCATGGGTTAGGCATTAGAGACAACCACATTCACTTTAAATAGGGCACCACATAATTTCGTTGAGACGACACCGTATGAACTATGGTTTGGAGAAACCTAAGTTGCCGTTTCTTGAAAGTTTGGGGCTGCGACGCTTATGTGAAAAGGTTTCAGGTTGATAAGCTCGAACCCAAAGCAGATAAAATGCATCTTCATAGGACACCCCAAAAAAAACAGTTGAGTATACCTCCTAATTAAGATCCGAAAGCAATAGGGATTGTTTCTTGAATCGGGTCCTTTTTCGAGGAAAGGTTTCTCTCGAAAAGTTGAGTGGGAGGATGGTGGAGACTTGATGAGGTTATTGAACCGTCACTTCAACAAGTGTGTAGCAGGGCACAGGAAGTTGTTCCTGTGGCACGTACACCAACTGAAGTGGAAGCTTATGATAGTGATCATGAAACTTCGGATCGAGTCACTACCAAACCTCGTGGGATGACAAGGATGCGTACTACTTCAGAGTGGTACGTAATCATGTCTTGGAAGTCATGTTGCTAGACAACAATGAACCTACGAGCTATGGAGAAGCGATGGTGGGCCCGGATTCCGATAAATGGCTCAAGGCCATAAAACCCGAGAGAGGATCCATGTATGAAAACAAAGTGTAGACTTTGGAAGAACTACTTGATGCTCGTAAGGCTGTTAGGTACATATGGATTTTGAAAGGAAGACAGACAATGATGGTAATTGTCACCATTGAAAAAGCTCGACTTGTCGTTAAGATGTTTTTCGACAAGTTCAAGGAGTTGACTACGATGAGACTTTCTCACTCGTAGCGATGCTAAGAGTCTGTTGGAATTATATTAGCAATTACTGCATTATTTATGAAATCTTGCAGATAGGATGTCAAAACATTGTTTCCTCGACGATTCTTGAGGAAAGGTTGTATGTGATACAACCGGAAGGTTTTGTCTATCCTGAAATATGCTAATAAGTATGCAAAGCTCCAGCAATCCTTCTAAGGACTGGAGTGAGCATCTCGGAGTTGGAATGTATGCTTTGATGATGATCAAAGATTTTGGGTGTATACAAAGTTTATGAGAAACTTGTATTTCCAAAGAAGTGAGTGGGAGCACTATAGAATTTCTGATAAGTATATGTTGTTGACATATTAATGATCAGAAATGACGTAGAATTTCTGGAAAGCATATAGGGTTATTTGGAAAGTGTTTTCAATGGAAAACCTGGATTAAGCTACTTGAACATTGAGCATCAAGATCTATAAGGATAGATCAAAACGCTTAATAGTGCTTTCAAATGAGCACATGCCTTGACGTGATCTTGAAGGTGTTCAAGATGGATCAGTCAAAGAAGGAGTTCTTGCCTGAGTTGTAAGGTATGAAGTTAAGACTTAAAGCTCGACCATGGCAGAATAGAAAGAAAGGAACGAAGGTCGTCCCCTATGCTTAAGACATAGGCTCTACAGTATGCTATGCTGTGTACCGCACCTGAAGTGTGTTTTACCATGAGTCAGTCAAGGGGTACAAGAGTGATCCAAGAATGGATCACAGGACAGCGGTCAAAGTTATCCTTAGTAACTAGTGGACTAAGAAATTTTCTCAATTATGGAGGTGGTAAAAGAGTTCGTCGTAAAGGGTTACGTCGATGCAAGCTTAACACCTATCCGGATAGCTCTGAGTAGAGATACCGGATACGTATAATGGAGCAACAATTTAGAATAGCTCCAAGTAGAATAGTTATTTGGAATAGCTCCAAATAGAATGTGGTAGCTGCATCTAGGAGATGACATAGAGATTTGTAAAGCACACACGGATCTGAAAGGTTCAGACCCGTTGACTATAACCTCTCTCACAAGCATAACATGATCAAACCCAGAACTCATCGAGTGTTAATCACATGGTAAATGTGAACTAGATTATTGACTCTAGTAAACTCTTTGGGTGTTAGTCACATGGGGATGTGACCTTGAGTGTTACTCACATATCGATGTGAACTAGATTATTGACTCTAGTGCAAGTGGGAGACTGTTGGAAATATGCCCTAGAGGCAATAATAAATTGATTATTATTATATTTCCTTGTTCATGATAATCGTTTATTATCCATGCTAGAATTGTATTGATAGGAAACTCAGATACATGTGTGGATACATAGACAACACCATGTCCCTAGTAAGCCTCTAGTTGACTAGCTCGTTAATCAATAGATGGTTACGGTTTCCTGACCATGGACATTGGATGTCGTTGATAACGGGATCACATCATTAGGAGAATGATGTGATGGACAAGACCCAATCCTAAGCCTAGCACAAGATCATGTAGTTCGTATGCTAAAGCTTTTCTAATGTCAAGTATCATTTCCTTAGACCATGAGATTGTGCAACTCCCGGATACCGTAGGAGTGCTTTGGGTGTGCCAAACGTCACAACGTAACTGGGTGGCTATAAAGGTACACTACGGGTATCTCTGAAAGTGTCTGTTGGGTTGGCACGAATCGAGATTGGGATTTGTCACTCCGTGTAAACGGAGAGGTATCTCTGGGCCCACTCGGTAGGACATCATCATAATGTGCACAATGTGACCAAGGGTTTGATCACGGGATGATGTGTTACGGAACGAGTAAAGAGACTTGCCGGTAACGAGATTGAACAAGGTATCGGTATACCGACGATCGAATCTCGGGCAAGTACCATACCGCTAGACAAAGGGAATTGTATACGGGATTGATTGAGTCCTTGACATCGTGGTTCATCCGATGAGATCATCGTGGAACATGTGGGAGCCAACATGGGTATCCAGATCCCGCTGTTGGTTATTGACCGGAGAACATCTCGGTCATGACTACATGTCTCCCGAACCCGTAGGGTCTACACACTTAAGGTTCGATGACGCTAGGGTTATAAAGGAAGTTTGTATGTGGTTACCGAATGTTGTTCGGAGTCCCGGATGAGATCCCGGACGTCACGAGGAGTTCCGGAATGGTCCGGAGGTAAAGATTTATATATAGGAAGTCCTATTTCGGCCATCGAGACAAGTTTCGGGGTCATCGGTATTGTACCGGGACCACCGGAAGGGTCCCGGGGCCCACCGGGTGGGGCCACCTGCCCCGGGGGGCCACATGGGCTGTAGGGGGTGCGCCTTGGCCTACATGGGCCAAGGGCACCAGCCCCTAGAGGCCCATGCGCCAAGATATAGGAAAAAGGGGAGAGTCCTAAAGGGGGAAGGCACCTCCGAGGTTCCTTGGGGAGGATGGACTCCTCCCCCCCTCTTAGCCGCACCCCTTCCTTGGAGGAATGGGAAAGGCAGCGCCTCCCCCCTCTCCCCTGCCCCTATATATAGTGGAGGGGAGGGAGGGCATCCATACCTGAGCCCTTGGCGCCTCCCTCCCTCCCGTGACACCTCCTCCTCTCCCGTAGGTGCTTGGCGAAGCCCTGCAGGATTGCCACGCTCCTCCATCACCACCACGCCGTTGTGCTGCTGCTGGATGGAGTCTTCCTCAACCTCTCCCTCTCTCCTTGCTGGATCAAGGCGTGGGAGACATCGTCGAGCTGTACGTGTGTTGAACGCGGAGGTGCTGTCCGTTCGGCACTAGGATCATCGGTGATCTGAATCACGACGAGTACGACTCCATCAACCCCGTTCACTTGAACGCTTCCGCTTAGCGATCTACAAGGGTATGTAGATGCACTCTCCTTTCTACTCGTTGCTGGTCTCTCCATAGATAGATCTTGGTGATACGTAGGAAATTTTTTGAATTTCTGCTACGTTCCCCAACACGATCATCCGAACTACCAATCCAATCGGCATCAGAAAATGCTGAGATCAGTCCAGAACATGCAGGCTGGAGATGGAGTCCATAGGAACCAGTGTGACGAATATAGCGCAAGATACGCTTAACAGCTGACCAGTGAGAATCACGAGGCGCATGAAGGTACTGGCACACACGGTTAACTGCAAATGATATGTCTGGCCGAGTAATAAGCAAGTACTGCAGTCCACCCACAATGATGCGGTACTCAGTGGCATCCTCAGAAGAGAGCAAGTCACCAGCAAGAGCTGTCAGTTTGTCTGTGGCAGACATGGGAGTCATAGCAGTCTTGCACTGCAACATACCTACATGACGCAGGAGATCCTGAGAGTGCTTCTTCTGAGTAAGAGTCAAGCCACCATCAGAATGAAGAACCTCCAGGCCCAGAAAATAATGCAGTCTCCCAAGATCCTTAACAGAAAACTCAGCGCCAAGAGAGGACACAAGCCGATCTGTAGCAGTGGCAGACGAACTGACAAGAATAATGTCATCAACATAGACCAGAACGTACATAGTCACCTCAGGTCGCTGAAGAATAAACAGAGACGTGTCCGCTGTAGAAGGAACAAACCCATGTGCATGAAGAGCAGCACCAAGACGGGCATGCCATGAACGTGGGGCCTGCTTCAGACTATAGAGAGCCTTGACAAGGCGACACAAATGATGTGGCTGAGCAGGATCAACAAAACCTGGCGGCTGACGCATGTAAACCTCTTCTTCCAGGACTCCATGAAGGAAGGCATTCTGAACATCAAGCTGCCGAAGTGACCATCCATGAGTAACAACCAAGGAGAAAAGAACACAAATAGTAGTTGGTTTAATAACAGGACTGAACGTGTCTTCATAATCAATGCCATACCGTTGCTTGAATCCCTTGGCAACCAGGCGCGCCTTGTACCTCTGAATGGAGCCATCAGCATGCTTCTTCACCTTGAATACCCATTTGGAGTCAATGATATTGACACCTGATGGAGGTGGAACGAGACGCCAAGTGTTGTTTTTCCGAAGAGCGCAGATCTCCTCCTCCATCGCAGCAAGCCAATGTGGGATGCCAAGCGCTGCTCGAAAATGTCGTGGTTTTGTTGTGGGATCAGCCTCAGCATGCGCCACAAGCCGCAAGCCACGCGACGGTGCCATCAGTCCGCTTCTTCGGTTGCAAGATGCCACTCTTGCTGCGAGTATGGGGACGCAGGACGACAGGTGGCCGTGGCGGTGGAGCAGCCACGACAGAGGGAACGGTCAGGGTCGGCGAGGACAGACCGGGCGGCGTCGACGAGCCAGGCGACGAGGATGTAGAGGTGGGCGAGTTCGCTGGCCCAGGTGACACTGGGGCCGCCAGCCCAGGGGAATTGGGTACCCCGTCCATCAGCGCCGCGGGTGCAGCCAACCCAGGTGACACCGGAACCGGCCCAGGGGACAGCGGGGCCGCCAGCCCAGGCGACGGAGAGGCCGCCCCAGGCATCAGCGAGACCGCCGGCCCAGGCGACAGAGAGGCCACCCCAGGCGAGAGCGGGGCTGCCAGCCCAGGCGACTCAGGCGCCCCGTCGGATCCACGTGCATGGGACAGGCACGCGGGATCGACGTCGGGGACAGTGGGCGTAGCGGCGGGGGCAGTCGACGGAGCAGCAGCCGGCGCAGGTGTGTCCACATCATCATTAAGCAGCTCAAGTCGAGCGCCTCGTCCAGTTCCTGCACCATGGTTAGGCAACAACAAAGGAGAATATGTAGCATCCACAAATTGGTCAGGCAAAACTGGAAAAGAGTGCAACTCAGTGACGTGAGTATCGGTGCGTGATGTGAGTGTGGAAAACGGGAAGACAATCTCACCAAACACAACATCGCGAGAAACGTAAACACGATTCGTCGGAATGTGAAGACACTTATAACCTTTGTGGAGAGGACTGTATCCAAGAAAATCGATACTCAAGTTTATGCTTATTATACAGACGAAGATGTGGCCAACACGCACAACCGAACACTTTGAGGAGGGAGTAATTGGGAGTTTCATTGAGCAACACTTCCAGTGGAGACTTCATGTGAAGAAGTCGCGCGGGAATCCTGTTTATCAAAAAACAGGCAGTAACAAAAGCATCGCTCCAGAACCAAAATGGGACAGAGGCATGCGCAAGAAGTGTTAGACCAGTTTCAACTATGTGACGGTGCTTGCGCTCAGCAGCACCGTTCTGCTGATGTGTATGAGGACAAGACACATGGTGTGAGATGCCAAGCTTCTGAAAGAAGGTGTTAAGATTACGATACTCACCACCCCAGTCTGACTGGACATGGATGATTTTGTGCTTAAGCAGTCGCTCAACATGTGCTTGAAATTGCATAAAAACATGAAACACATCAGATTTGCGCTTAATAAGATAAATCCAAGTAAAGCGACTGAAAGCATCGATGAAACTGACATAATAGTTGTGACCACTGACAGAAGTTTGGGCATAGCCCCATACATCAGAAAACACAAGTTCAAGAGGAGCCGTGACAACACGACTCGATACAGAAAAAGGCAACTGATGACTTTTGCCTTGTTGATAGGCATCACACACTAGAAACTCCTTATTACTCGATTCAACAGGAAGACAATGACGATGAAGCACATGGCGCACAATGGGAGTGGCAGGGTGGCCAAGGCGAGAGTGCCACTGCGACGATGGCACCCGAACACCACTGAAGATTTGAGAGACTCGTGGCACATCAAGCGTGTATAAGCCATCACGAGCTCGACCACTAAGAAGAACGTCCCTCGTGTCCCGGTCCTTAACAAAAAATGAAAAGGATGAAACTCAACAAGCACATTGTTGTCACGAGTTAATTTAGGAACCGAGAGTAAACTACGTGTGACTGAGGGAACACGAAGGACATCAAGCAGACGCAAGGTTTTAGTGGTACATGAAAGAAGAGATGCCTGACCAACATGTGAGATGGGCATACCTGATCCATTTGCAGTGCGAACTTGATCATGACCGGTGTAGGGCTGGCGAGTGGCCAGCTTGTCAAGCTGGCTCGTCAAATGGTCCGTGGCGCCCGTGTCCATGTACCAGGCAGGATCCACAGAGTATGATGGTGTGAAGCCGGGATCCTGTGTAGCGAGAGCAGCTTGCTTCTCGTTGCCCTTCCCATTGTTCCCAATGCCAAGAAAATCTCGTTTAAAGCGACGATGGCAGCGAGACGCCAAGTGCCCCTCAATACCGCATAGTTGACACTCAACCCCACCGCCACACGCCTTGCAGTGGAGCCGCTTGCGGCCAGACACCGGTGGAGGTGGAGCGGGCGGACGAGGCTGGCTGCCCGAGGATGGCGGCGCCTTCTGCTTGGCACCGCGAGCACCTCCGCGAAGAGCAGCATTCGCAGACGGGCCCTCCGAGTAGACGCCAATGGAGCGGCGAGCAGCGAGTCGCTGTTCGGTGTTGAGGAGGCATGCATAGAGATCGTGAGGTGGCATCAGCGTGTCACGCCCGTTGATGTTTTCAACAAGGGAATCATAGTCCTCGTCAAACCCATTGAGGATGAATGAAGTGAACTCCTTGTCACGGAGAGGCTTCCCAATGGATGACAGTGTATCAGCCAGGGTCTTGACCTTGTTGAAGAAGGCCGTGACGGAGAGATCATTTTTCTTGACCTCGCCCAGCTGATTACAAATGGCAGAAGACCGAGCCAGCGACTGTGAAGAGAAGCTAGAATCGAGCGTGGCCCATGCATCCCTCGACGTCGCGGCAAAGACCACCATGCCTGCCACGGAGGGAGTGGGCGAGGACTGAATAGCACCAAGAATAGCCTGATCCTGAGCGACCCATCGACGATGAGCAGGGTTGGACACCATGACAGCACCACCAGCAGCTGAGGGCACCGGAACCATGGCCGGCGGACATGGCAGCGTACCATCGACATACCCCTCAGGGTAGTGACTACGCATCAGCGGTAACACCTGAGCGTGCCACAGGAGGTAGTTATCAGCAGAGAGCTTCACCGTCACCAGATGAGCAAAGTGGAACGGTCCTGGTTCGGACACTGATGCGGGAAGCTGCGAGTCATACGTCGGAGGGGCACTATATGAAACCGGTGCATCGGCCGACGAAGGCAGCACACGGGAGTGTTGGTGATGACCGTAGGGCTGCACAGAGGGCACGCCGTAGGACTACAGAGGTGGCGCGATGTGCGACCCAGGAGCTGCGTAGGGCGCGCCATGTAGTGCCTCACTGGGTACACCGGGTGACAGCACATATGGCGTCGAGGACTGAGCGACGTACTGCGCGGGGTATACCCCGCCGTAGGGCTGCTGGACAGGGGCACCGTAGAGGCCCGGAGCGCCGTATGAGTGCTGAACGGGAGCACCATAGGGTTGCTGTGGAGAAGCGCCGTAGGGACCAGTAGCCGGTGGCGCATCGCGGGATTGACCCGGGGCAGCGCCGTAGGGACCAGCAGCCGGCGGCGCATCACGGGATTGGCCCGTGGCAGCGCCGTAGTGTACTGGGGTGACGATCGGGGCGCCATAGGAGGGCGCGGGAGACCGAGCCGATGCAGATGGATCGAGTGTGGGAGATCGGGACGGCGCCGTCGGGCGCGAGTCCAAGGCCGCCTGCCGAGCCCAGGCGAGCGGTGTTGACGCCATGAAGGGCGAGTCCGTTGCCAGGGTCGAGGGAGGCGGGACGGCGGAGGAGGCCGACGCGGCGGCGGCGGCAGCAGGAGAGGAGGCGGAAACGAGGCGCGAATCGAACGCGCCGTCTGATACCATGTTAAACACATTAGGGTTTGGAACAATGCTTGATACCCTTGGTGGGTATGGCTGTCATATATTTATAAGAGGGAACCGTACAAATACAGGTTATGTTACAACACGTATATCTAACATATACTTAGTCTAACAATGGAGAAGCTTCTGTCATCGGCAGGTAAAGAGATATTGATCAAATCGGTAGCACAAGCTATACGTGTCTTTCCATGTCATGTTTCAGGTTGCCGAAAGGATTGTACGAGAACATAACTTCAATTATAAGGCAATTTTGGTGGGGGAGTAAATAGGGAAGAAGGAAACCGAGCTGGGTGGCGTGGGATATTATGACTAGGCCAAAACACCTGGGAGGCCTGGGTTTTCGTGACCTGAAGATCTTCAACTTGGCATTACTCGCACGTCAAGCATGGCGGACTATGAATGACGAGTCATCTCTCAGTACACGAATGCTGAAAGCTGTATACTTCCCTGACAACTCGCTACTGGAAGCCGCGCTCGGTCCTCATCCGTCTCAGATTTGGAGGGCGATTCTTGATAGCCGAGACATCCTATCACAGGGGATAGTACGGAGGATTGGAGACGGGGAGACTACAGATATATGGCTGCATAACTGAATTCCTAGGGATAACTACAAGAGGCCCATCACGTCACTCATGGCTAATCCCCCCACCAAGGTGGCGCAGCTGATCAATGCAGCTACGGCCTCATGGAATGAGGAGTACATACGCACTATATTCACACCCTTTGATGCTGCAGTGATCTTGAAGATACCTTTATGTACGCGTAGGGTCTCAGATTTTTGGGCCTGGCACGAGGAGAGTCGAGGTATTTTCAGTGTGCGTTCAGCATACCGAATGATAATGCGGACAAAGCTGGGCCGAGAAGCGTGGATACATGAAGAGGAGGGAACCTCCGTTGGACAGAATGAAAGCAATATGTGGAGTATGATATGGCACATTCAGGTTCCATCCAAATTAAGAATGTTTGTATGGCGCCTTGCGAGGCATTCCATGCCCTGTGGAGAGGTTCTTAAGCATTGTAATATGGCAACGACCGATACTTGTATGCTGTGTGGGGCGATGGACACTTGGAAACATGCTTTATTGAAGTGCCCAATGGCGAGCGGTGTGTGGGCACTAGCCCCTGATGATCTTGTGCAGGCGATGAGTGAGCGGCAAGAGGACAGGGCCAAGGACTGGCTCTTTGCTATACATAAAATGTTGCCGACGGATTTATTTGAAAGGCTCATAGTTACACTTTGGGCAATCTGGGGAGTGCGGAGAAAGGCTATCTATGAGGATATTTTTCAGTCTCCGAGCTCCACTAATGGTTTCATCAATAGCTACGTGCGGGATCTCCATGTTTTGAAACCCAAGCATCAGATACCAAGTGCTGCTGCAGCTACTAGGTCCACTCGATGGATCAGGCCGGTTGAGGATACGGCAAAGGTGAATGTGGATGCCGCTGTCTCTCGACGCGGCTACGGTGCGGTTGGCACCATATGCAGGGATCAGAATGGGGTTTTCTTGGGAGCGTTCCCTTTTTTTCAGAAATATAGATGATCCACAGACCCTTGAGACGCTTGCGATAAGGGAGGCTTTAGCTCTCTCGGACGACCTTTATCTTCGGAGGATCCATGTCGCATCGGACTGCAAGGGGATGGTCGAGGAAGTACGGAAGAAAAATGCAGCAAGTTATGGAGCAATTATTCATGAATAGTAGACCACTCTCTGTCTTTTGATTTCTGTAAATTTAGTCATGAGTTTAGGAGCTCGAATTATGAAGCTCACAACTTAGCGAAACATGCTCTTACTCTTGGTGATGGCCGCCATGTTTGGTTAAGGCATTCCGGGAATCTCTTTTTCGTCCCTGTAAACGTGGTGACGGGTTAATAAAGAGTTTCACGAGGTTGTCTAAAAAAAAGTTAACGAGCGCTCCTTCGGGAGCCTCGCAACGATCAGCGCCACTTGGCACGCTCTCAGCCATTCGCCACGTGTTGCGCTCTGGACGCTCCTTTCAGATTTTATTTTTTTTAATTTTTCTGCATGCGTTTTCGGCTTATTAAATGGTTTTTTTTGAAATTTTTTTCGACGTTTTGGTTTTCCCTCGGTCTTTCTTAGCTTTTCGATTAAAAAAATTCGGAAAAAAAATTGCGCGAAAAACGCGTTTTATTTTTTGTTCCTTTCGCGAAAGTCACGGTTTTTCTTCCGCGAGAGGCACGGTTGTCCTTTATCGAGAGTCACGGCCGTGCCTTTCGGAAACGAAAAAAACGCGTTTTCTGTTTTTTCTTTCGCGAGAGTCACGGTTTTGCTTCCGCGAGAGGCACGGTTGTGCTTTCGCGAGAGTCACGGCCGTGCCTCTCGGAAAGGGAAAAATAAAACGCGTTTTCTGTTTATTTTTTCTTTCGTGAGAGTCATGTTTTTGCTTCCGCGAGAGGCACGGTTGTGCTTACGCGAAAGTCACGGCCGTGCCTCTCGGAAAGGGAAAAAAATATGCATTTCTGTTTTTTTTCGCGAGAGTCACGGTTTTGCTTTCGCGAGAGGCGCGGTTGTGCTTTCGCGAGAGTTACGGCCGTGCCTCTCGGAAACGAAAAAAAACGCATTTTCTGTTTTTTTTCCTTTCACGAGAGTTACGGTTTTGCATCCATGAGAGACGCGGTTGTGATTTCGCGAGAGGCACAGGCGTGCCTCTTTCGGAAGGGAAAATAATTGTGCTCCCGGTTCGGTTTTTTCACCCGAATTTTTTGTCCGATTTTTTTATGAAAAAAAAAGTTCGTCAAAACCTATCAACATGGGATCTAGTTTTGAAGATCTCGACGCGATGAATCCAATGCTGAAAACGGTTCGAGATTTGGATGCACGGTTTAAGAGATAAAACGTTTTAAAATAAACAGATCTACGAAAAAAAAGGGAAAACTCGCAGGTTACGACAAGTGGCGCGCTGCATGTGCGCCACTTGTCGCGACCTGGGAAAGTGGAGTGTTTTTTGCAACGAGTACTCCTTAATTAGTGATTTCGGGTTTAACACACTGTTTTGGGTACCGCTTGAAATTTCGTGATCCCGAGCGGTTACCGTGTTTACCACTATCCTACGAAAAACACTCATACTGAGCAAAAAAATTGAGTTTTTGGAAATTTTGAATTCAAACGCTCACCATAGAGTCAAATAGAGGATATCTCTGACGTAGCAACAGTCATGGTAATGGCATAGTGGTAAAGGCATGCGTTTTCGAGTCTTGCCCGTTCTTTTTTTTCGGAAATATTAACGCTCACATGTGTGGGCGTTGATCATCTCGACCACATGCATCCATCACCGTCGAGTACTATATGCACAAATCTTGACACAATCTGGCTGATTTTCTGTGCCACGTAGGACAAGGCATGTGTGTGGTGTGTGACATAGTTCGCCCACACATCTGTTTTACCACACGGAAGGGGCCGGTGTGTGGGCGTTTAGCAGTTCACCCATACATCAGTTTTTAGTTACGCACAAGGGCTGGTGTGTGGGCATTTGCCATCTCGCCCACACGCCCGTCTCCTCTCCCACACGTAAGCTACTAATTGCCATGTGTTTTTGCAGCGCACATGACAACTGCCTCTAGTGTGCTTTATAAGCAGGTGGCAACTTTCTTTTTTTACCTGACTTGCCATGTGTTTTTGCAGGGTACACGGCAACTGCCTAGTGTGCACGTAAGCAGATGGCAACTGTCTTTTACCAAGTTGCCATGTGTTTTTGCATGGTACATGGCAACTGCCCCAACGTGCACGTACATGGCAACTGACCAAACATGCACGTAAGCAAATGGCAACTCTTCCTTTTTACATGGCAACTGCCCTAGCATGTTTGTGAGCACATGGCAACTCTGTCAACTGCCTAGTGTTAGTATGTGGCAACTTCTAAAGTTATGAAATCATGGCAACTACATTAGATCAGACCATACATGGCAACTGCAGTTGAGCAACCATGGCAACTGCAGTTGTCCGACATGACAACCGTAGTTCAGCGACATGGCAACTGCAGATAAACGAACGTGGACGAGGGTCTGGACCATGGCAACTGCGGGCGCGCGGTGGGCGTCACGCGTCGCGTGCGGGATCAGAAGGATATGAGGCCTGACATACGGGCGTGTGGGCGTTATCAACTTCGCCCACACGCACGCGTGTGAGAGGGTTCGGGAGGAAAAAAAAAGATGTGTGTGGGCATTAGTTGTTTTGCCCATACATAGATGTGTGGACTGGTTACTGTCCATGCCACACGAGACGTGTGACACAACTATCCGATATACCACACGTGTGACAGTTATCGGGACTTTTTTTTAAAATACAGGTTTAAAAAACTAAAACAGTTATGAAATATTGCCGGAGCAGCCAGGAGTCAAACTCCAGATCTTTGAGAGAGCAGCACAGGTGGTCGGTGGATGCGTGCGAACAGCCACTACGCTAGGAGTAGGTCAGTGATATCAAAGAGTTAAACCGGTATATATATTGACTTCAAAATATTTGAATTTTAAATTTGATTTTAAATTCTGTCCGAATTTTTTCAGTATTTCACGGTTACCATGGTAACCGTGAATTTCGGTGCCCCGCGAGAAAAAAGGCCTGCTTGGGATCCAATTAACACAAGCATAGCCAAGGTAGGCAACATTTTATTCTTTTTGCAAGAAATTTTCAATCTATTCATTTTTAATCATAGCACTACAACGAACACTGAAAATAATAAAAATTACATCTAGATTTGTTTTTGATAAAGGAAATATATTAATATCGTGAAGATACTAATTACACCCGGCATCTGCACCAACAAGATATCCATCAAGGATGCACACAGCCAAGAACAAAAATAAAAAAAGAGAGAAATATAAAAACAAAGCCCCCGTTGCAGTGATGAAACACTCGCAACAACAACACTCTAACCACCACCAGAGACAACACCCGGACTACAAAAGTGGTTCTCCAAAAACGACGCCTTCAAAAAGAAAACAATGAAAGGATTTTGAGTTTTCATCCTGGAGAGAGTCCGAGATTCCAAAAACAATGACTTCGCAAGGACATTGCCAGGTACAACCAATAAAGGCCAGACTTTGGACTTTCACCCTGTACATCTAGATTCGTAGACCACCTAACGACGACTACAAGCACTGAAGCGAGCCGAAGGCGTGCCACCTCATCGCCCCTCCTTTGCCGGAGCTGGGTATAACTTGTTGTAGTAGACAGTCGGAAAGCCGTCATGTTCTGGCCCCATTGGACCAACGCACGAGAACAAAAACCGAGGCACCTTCACCATGACAATGACCTTCAATATTGGCTGACCGGTGGAACAGGAGACGACATGTTGTATGATTGTTGCTGATGCTGATAGCAAGGAATAAAATCAATAATCATGAGCTACATCAGCTCTCTTTCTCCTCCCAAAAAAAAATCAAGTCTCTTTCTTTCTGCTCGTCAGGAGGAGGATCTTGCTTGCTTTTGGTGCCATTATATAGCTTGGTGCGTGCGGTCTTTTCCTATTGTTGTTGCTATATTGCTGGTCCACATCCATAGATTCATGGGTCACTCGCTCATCCATGTGTCCTACTGGCTACTACTGTATTTGCCCATACACATACAGTTAATTTCCCCTTCCAACAGAAGAAACAGATCATCAGATGTAGTGCACTGCAGGTTATAAATGATCCACACAGACAGGCAGGTGTTAATTGGAGGAAGATGGTTCATGACCTGGATCAATCATTCGTGAAATACCCTTAGTTTCAGCTTCCGACGGCGTGCACGAACCGGGCAACGTATGCCATAGTATGATACCACACAGGCAAGTTCAGTTCATATCAGTACAGTAGCGAGTACAAGCAATCTGTGCCCATGCCTCACCCATATATAGAAGAAGCAAGCATGGAGATATTTATGGTATTCCACACACACAATCAAAGTTGAGTTGAGTTCAGTACGAGTATCAGTCCCTGCCCATGCCCCGCCCGCCTTCCGCGAAGCAGCCGGGATGAATGAATGAATCATAATAATAAGATGGCGTGACTGAGGACTGTATCTGAGCTAGCGACCATGGCGCGTAATTTCCATAGTTTTGTAAAATGGCATGTTTTTTTTATTTTTATAGAGAAAAGGCATCGGCCGAGCTTGAGAGAGGGCTCGAACCTAGCCCGACTTTGAATTAACAAAGCCATCAACCAGTCAGGATTACAAGGAACGACATTAAAGAAAACAAGCGGAGCAGAGATACATAGTGCTAAGCGGAACGGCCCAAAGACAACAACAGACAATGTTGCCAACGACCACTGCAATGTCAAACAAGCAACCAAACTAAGGCTACAAGAGGACCACAACTCCGGGATAGTATTGTGCCGCTGACCGCAACCGTACAGGAAGACAAGAGCAGCCCAAGATCTGTCTCTGCCGCCGCAAAGGGCCACAACCCTTTCACCCGGGCTCGACAGGAGCCGCACCGGCGGCCGGCGGAGAGGTTCCACATGAACCCAGACCAGGGCGCCGAGACACCATAGGGAAACAGCAGAGGCAGACCCACACGCACCGGAAGCCGACCAAGAGCACCGTCGCCGGAAGCCGCAGGACAGGACGGCAGCCGCAAGTCGTCAAACGAAGGCGAAGAACCACGGAGAAGGCCAAAAGGGGCACAGCCAAAGCGGTGGTCAGGGATTGGAATGCAACCGAGACCACGGCGGCCGCCACTGAGAAGAGCAGGCTACCTCACACCGTCACCACGCCACCAGCAGCTCCACCCCACACGAGCAATCCCGGAAGACGCCTTCAAGAAGGAGCACGGCACCGGATGCCACCGTCGTCCAAGCAAGGGGAGGGCAGGTCTTCACCTGTGCTTGAGGGAGGGTGGGATGGGAGAACCACACCAAAGCCTCCAGGAAGAACCACGGCGCCGAAGACGTCGCCTTTGGTGAGGCCGCTGCGCCGGCCAGGGGTTTCCCCCGGAATCACGCCCAACCACCAGATCCGACCGTCCAGACCCCATGACGGCGACCGAAGCCACCAGGGGCTGGAGCAGGCGCAGATCGGAGCAGATCGAGGTCAGGGACGGAGCTTCTCCAGGAGCGCAAGACGACCCACGGCCAGGACCCGCCGGCGCAGCCCGCCGCACCGGCCACGCCGGGCACCACCCATCGGAGCCGCCGCCCCGGACGCGAACCGGGCAACGTATGCCATAGTATGATCCACACAGGCAAGTTCAGTTCAGTACAGCACAGTAATGAGTGCAAGGAATCTGTGCCCATGCCTCACCCATCGAAGAAGCAAGCATGGGGATATTTATGGTATGATCCATTCCACACACACACACACACACACAACGTTCAGTTGAGTTCAGTACTCGTAGTATCAATCTCTGTCCATACCTCGCCGACCTTCCACGAAGCAGCAGGGCAGGGCATGAATAAGATGGCGTAACTGAGGACTGTATCTGCACCTAGCTTGCTAATCGGTCCTACGCCCGGCCCGGGTCAAAATCACACCAAAATGGCATGTTAAGCTCACAAGTTGTCCAGCATTCTGACTTTCTGAGCTAGCGACCATGGCGCGTAATTTCCATAGTTTTGTTGTCCATATGCATCTTCACAAGCTCTTTTGATGCCTCTCTAGTAACTGAGTGAGTGACCAGTGACCACCCTAGCTAGGATGGTAGTTATGGTGGATACAAAGAGGAGAGTGACTTCCAATTGATCAAGGAGGAGGACCAGTCACATAACTAATCCACAATTTACTGCTTCTGAATTATCAAGTGAGTGCAGCCGCTGTTTTACTCTATTGGTTTTCACTCAGTTACCTGGCTCTATTTTCACTGCCCGGACAGTGGAATTTCCTTTACCATTCTGCTGCAAGATTCAGATCCAAAAAAAGAAGATAAATTGTGTTGGGTAATTTCGCCGTATCCAAATTCAGTAAACAGGGCATCCAGCCAGTCCAGACATATATGTATGCTTTGAAGGGTCCAGCCAGCTAGCTAGATTGATGATGAGCACAATATGTAGGAAGAACCGAAGAAGCAACCACTATTTCTTCCACATCCAGCGGCAGCCCCCTCCCTCCCATGTGGCTACTACATTGACATGCCATGATTCAGTTCAGTTCTTCGCGATGATTAGCTAGCAGCTCATCAATTAATGCCCCCTCACATCCCACAATTACTCCATGACAGCAACAACAGAGGCTCTCCAATAGAGTATATGGATCGACACACAGGAGGAATAGTGTACTTGCTCCTATTTGTTAGTTTTCATTCAACCTAACAAGGGAATGAGTTGGCAGGGTAGCCCATTTCTAACCAAGGTGATCAAGGTCCACATGCATATATAGTTGATACTCCACATATTCGTTCGTATAAGTAGTTGACCGATATCCCTAATGGCAGTAAGCATTCTGTAATGATTGTAATCAGAGGATGTCCAACATCCTAGGCAACTCTTTATTAACTTTTTCTGTAAAACGATGGTTTTTACTTTTTCCTGGACTTGTTGGATGTGTTCATCTTGTTACGCAGAGGCTGGTTATTCACTCATTGCGGCTGTATCAACTGATATAGGGTTTGAATGAAAATGCTCTTTGTCTGAAAAAATATAAAGATTGCGTTCCCCTACAAGAAAAAAATGTATCCATAATAGCAGCAGTTAAGCTACAAGTAAAACTGCTATCCATGTAGGTGAAGAATGGAAATGGACAAAGGCTGCGCGTCTCGATGGGAAAGTTGCAAAGAATCGACACTTTGAGCAAGTACTGACACTTGCATCATTAACATCAGAATGGTATGTTGCACAAACAGTCAAGCACAACTAGTAGAATAATAACCTGGCAGTTAGTTTCCTATGTGACAAGAAATAGTAGAATAACCTTGTTGAAGCTCACTTTCCTTGGCAACAGTGTAATCATACTATCATGTTATTCAGCAAAATAATTTCGGGCAGGATGGAGGAAGTCTAGATCAGGAGAACTATGGAAGATACAACATGCTTGGCATTAATTAAAACGATTCAAGAAATCCAAGTACACTGCCGACGCAGACATTATGCGACGGCAAAGGGCATATATATTCAGAGTGAATATAATCATGAGGTAGCAACAAGCCAGGAGCAAAAGGCTAAAAGGCTCCTTGATTTGATTCTGTCCACCATCAGATTCAGATCCCGGCTGGCTCTGTCTGAGATGACATCCCTTCTTCATATTTCCACTACAGTTGCATACAGCTGCATGCGTCCAACCAGGCAGGCACCACATAAACTGCTCTGGTCTCTTGACGGCCTACCATAAGAAATGGAATGTCATGATAGGAAAGTCAGATGGCACGACTCTTTTTCTGTAATTAAAGTCATGGGCAATACAGTAATGTGATATAGCAAACAGTTTTTTATTTATGTTGTTTTACAGTTTGCGCATCTTATAGTTGGCAGTATTCATGCCATTCAACAGTTTGCACATCTCTGTGGTGGCATTGGCGGTGTGCTAATTTATTTATTTACCACAAGATCTAAACTAGGATAGGAGCAAAGCATGGCTGAGATCTGAAGCGAAACTAGCTAGGAGCAGAGCATAAGTTGTGTTGAAGCAGAGTGCATGAAAGAGATTCCATGTCAGTTAGTTCATCAGCACAAGTGCAGCAGAACATATATAGGATTAGTCAGAAATTGGCTGGCTTCACATACTCACTCCGTTTTCCTTTAGTCCGTGTATTAGGTTTGGTCAAAGTCAAGCTTTGTAAACTTTGACAAACTTTATAAATAAAAATATTAACATATACAATAACAAACCAATACCATTAGATTCATTATTGAATGTACTCTCACATCATATAGATTTGTTATAGTAAATGTTTATATTTTTTATATAAACTTGGTCAAACTTTATGAAGTTTGACTTCAATCAAACCTAATATGTAGAGTAAATAAAAACGAAGGGAGTACTTTATTTGTTGTGAGTATAACAGGGAAGTGAGTAGGCATGACAACCCCTTTTTGGTGTGTATGTATATATAATAGCAAAAGGGCCCGTGTGTTGGAACGAGAGAAAAAATATCATAATCTCTAATGGCCAACATTTTGTTACATCACCAATAACATTTTGTTCAACTTCATTAACATTTTTTAATACATGAACTTTTATAAAAAATATTAACATTTTTTGATTTCCCAAACATTTGTTCAAAATATTACAAACATTTTTTTAATATGTGAGCATTTTGTAAAAAATTGTGATATTTTTTAATCCATAAAAATATTTAAAATTCTCATTTTCAAAATTTTCGAATTGTTTTGAAGTACCAAATTATGTAAAGTGGAATAAAATGAAAACGTAAAATGAAAATAAAAATAAAATACAAAATTTAAAAACAGGCTGCCCGCACATGGGACGGTCCAAGCCGGTGCACCGCGTCTTCTCCCAGCACACAGAGCGCAGTATAGGAGGTCCCTACTGCATGGGCCGGGCTAGGCGGGGGATTCCCCTGTGTGAAACAATTTTTTGTCACCTATAGCTGACATCAGTGGGTAATATTTTGCAAGTTTGGGAGCAATTTATGTGACGTACCGCCAGAAGCACTAATGATTTGATTATTAGGTATAGAGTTGATCTTCATAAATAATTGAAGGAATCATATCCCTAATAAAAACACTTATCTACAGGAAAATTAAAAGCAGCATATTTCAAGCCGTGTTGTTTAGTTTCCTTTGAGAGAAGAAACAGTTTCCTGAAGCTGAAGCAAGGATAATAATAAAATCTAATACGTATTACATATGCAATGGTCATAGCTCGCATCTAAATTAGACGCCATGTATCAAGAATAGCATTTAATCATACTTTGTTATAGAAAAAGATAAGGTATCAGGCGAAATGAAGAAAGTCTAGATCAGGATATAGTTTTGGAAGATACACTGCATGTGCTGGACAATAGAACGAGGGCACCCAACTATCCAAGAATAGCGCCGAACGCGAACGTTATACGACGACAAATAATCAAGAGCACGCTCAAACAGGAATAATTGGGAGCTATACAGCTACAAAATGTCAGGAGCAAAAGGCTAAAGTGTCCTTTGTTGACTTGCTTGTGCCCATCCCATCAGAGAAGGATCGAACTTGACCAACTAGCTCTGTCCAACAGTCCAATTAAAAATTATAGTTTTGCTAAAGCACATCTAGATGTGCCATAAGTATTGCACATTTAAGTCATATGTCATTGATTTTACATTGAGGTTTGTGTGAATATTTTCTTTTTTTTCTTTTTCTCTTTATGCTTGATTCACCCACTTAGATGTGCAATAACTAGAGCACATTTAGATGTGCCCTAGACACACCCAATTAATTAACATCCAGCGGAACCATTTTTTGTAATCAAGATTAGTCATGTGCAGTAATGTGATACAGTAATACTACTTATGTGCATCAGAGATGGATGTCATGATATGATAGGTAGATGATGAGAGCTCTCATGTCTCAGTGCAACTCTTTTTCTGCAACTAGTCATGTGGTACAGCAATTTTTTTTTTTTTTTTGTAAATTGAAAGCAGTCCAAAATTGTGATATAACGAACAGTTTTTTCCCTATACATTGAAATCAGTCTAAAAAAATTGTTATCCCAAGCGTGACTTATCGACCTCCGCAATTTGCACATCACTGTGATTGAACTGAAACCAGGAGGAGCAGAGCATAATAAGAGTGCTCCATGTAACCATGAAAGAGATTGTATACAATGTGCTGTTCACCAGCAAATTGAGTGATTGTATAACTTTTTTTTAAAGCAAGGCAAAAGATTTGGCATTTACATCATTGATTAAGAAGAAGAGTGTCCACTGGCAAGCGATGGCCAACAAACTGTAACAAGGTTGTGCTGACCCTCCAGGCCCGCGACCTCTGCACTCCCGGCTGGAGCACCGACTGCGACTGTGAGGCACGCGAGCTTGCAAAATGACTGTTGAGTCATAAGACAAAAATACTATAAGAGCAACTCTAATGGTATCAGCAAACACCTTTCTGGCTTCTTCTTTTTTTCTTGATTCTGGAGCAATCAGTTCCACTGACCATGTCTGCTAAATCATGCAGCCGATCATGAATTCTAAAGCAATCAGGGTAAGAACTAGTTCCTTCTGGTTGAAGAAATGAGTATGACACTAACTCTTGAATGTAACCCTAGTTCCTTCTATGTTATCAAAGTATTGTTTTAACAAGTATAGTTTTAGAATAGTCAGATTGCCCAACTAACCAGAAAACAATGTTGATAAATATCAAAGAAATCAACTAACATCTTGGTACATACTCCCTCCATCCCAAATTACTTGTTGCAGAAATGGATAGATGTCGATGTATCTAGAATAAAAAATTTAAAGTAAGTCTACATACATCCAGTTCTGCAACAAGGAGTGTCAATGTCACTTATGTATACAGAGACCACAGCTACATTGTCAATTTGTCATCATAGAAAGGTGCGAGATCCAACACCGGATTAACATAGTCAGAGCCCAAATTTTGGCATGCATATATATCTGAATCGAGCTGCTGATCTGGTGGTAGGCACCTACACCATGACACTGACCTTCAATATTTGCTGACTGGTGGAACATTGTATGATTGTTGCTGATGCTGATAGCTAGGGATAAAATCAATAACCAGGAGCTACATCAACTCTCTTTCTGCTCGTCATCGAAGGAGGATCTTGCTTGCTTTTGGTGCCATAATATAGCTTGATGCGTGCGGTCTTTTACTGTTGCTGTTGCTGGTCCACATCCTTAGATTCAGGGTCAGGGGTCGCTCGCTTGTACACATACAGTTATTTTTCCTTTCCAACAGAAGAAGCAGATCATCAGATGTAGTGCACTGCCGGTTATCAATGATCCACACAGACAGACAGGTGTTATGAATGATCAATCATTCATGAATTACCCTTAGTTTCAGCTTCCGACGGCGCGCACGAACCGGGCAACGTATGCCATAGTATGATACCACACAGGCAAGTTCAGTTCATATCAGTACAGTAGCGAGTACAAGCAATCTGTGCCCATGGCTCACCCATATATAGAAGAAGCAAGCATGGAGATATTTATGGTATGATCCACAATTCCACACACAATCAAAGATCAGTTCAGCTCAGTACTAGTAGTATCAATCTGATCTGCCCATTCCTCGCCCGTCTTCCCGGAAGCAGGCATGGATGAATCAATCATAAGAAGATGGCGTGGGTGAAGCTAGCTGGTGGTAACCACGTGCACTGAACTCATCATTCCTACACCCGGATCAAAATCACACCAAAGTGGCATGTTAAGCTCACAAGTTGTTCAGCATTCTGAGGTAGCCACAATGCAGCCCGTTATCAAGTGAATGCAGCCGCTTGGTTTTCACTCAGTTACAGTGGAATTACCTTACCATTCTGCAGCAAAATTCAGACAAAAAAAAAAGGTAAACTGGGCTGGCTTGATCTACTCAAGGGTAATTTTGCCGTATGCAAGTGACAGCCTAACAGGCAAGTTCAGATGATTAGCCTGTGAACAGTGTATGTCTGGTTCAGTTAACAGGGCATCCAGCCAGTCCAGGCATATATGTATGCTTTAATTTGAATATAGATGAGAGCGCAGTAGAAGCTAGCAAGCAACCACTATTGCTTCCGCATCCAGTGGTAGGATTCAATTCTTGGTGATGATTAGCTAGCTGCTCGTCAATGCCGTCTCACCTCCCATGCATGCATAATTACTCCATGACAGCAACAACAGAGAATTGACACGTTCAGCCTGTACCGAGAAGTAGAGAGAAGTTGAGGCGCAAGAAGTCAAACACAGTTAGTAAAATAAGACCAAAGACATCTTTCAAGCCGACAGTTAGTTTCCTGTGTGACAAGGAATATACCACAAAAATCTATGTTGAGCCATCCTTCTTGAATCTGAAGCAAGACTAAAAACCAAAAAATACATATCTGGTCATACTATCATGTTATTCAGCAAAATAATTTTGAGCAGGACGGAGAACAATGGAAAATTGGACATGCTTGGCATTGAGATCGATCCAAGTACACTGCCGCTGACGCGAACATTATGCGACGGCAAAGGGCATCTATTTTCAGACTGAATATAATCATGAGGTAGCTAGCAACAAGCCAGGAGCAAACGGCTAAAAGACTCCTTGATTTGATTCTGCCCACCATCAGATTCAGATCCCGGCTGGCTCTGTCTGAATGACGTTCCTTTGTGTGTCCACTACAGATGCATGGGTGCAACTGTGTAGAGATCCTAAGTAACCAGCACCACATATACTGTTCAAGTCTCTTGACACCCTACCGGAAGATCGAATGTCATGATTGGACATGTAGATGACGAGAGCTCTCAGCAGATCCTGTGCGACTTTTTTCTGTTCTTTTTTGTTTACTTCAAGTAATGTGATCTAGTGAACAACATTTTATTATGCCATTTTACAGTTTGCAGTGTTCATGCCATATCACAGTTTGAACATCTCTATGGTTGCACTGGCAGTGAGCTAATTTATTTATTTATCTACACCAGATCTGAACTGAAACTAGCTAGGAGCAGAGCATATGTTGTGTTGAAGCGGAGTGCATGAAACGGATTCCGTGTGAGTTACTGAGTGTGACAAGTGCAGCACAACATATAAAGGACATCAAAGTGCTGGCTGCCACTTGCGAAATCAAATACTGTTAGTTTTCAAACTAACAGGGGAGTGTGTTGGCATGGCAGCCCACACTTGTTAATCAAGGTAAAACTGCCTTGCAGGAGGCAAACGACGGTGATATTGAAAAGGACTAGCTAGCTGGTACATGAGTTGACAATTTTAGACTTGACATAAAACCAGAAATACATTTCAAGCCGCGTTGCCCTGATAATTAGTTTCTTGTGTGAGGAGGAATAGTTGAACCAAATGGTATGTTCAACGAACCTTCCCGAAGCAAGACTAAAAATAAAATGTACTCCCTCTGTAAACTAATATAAGAGCATTTAGATCACTACTTTAGTATTCTAAACGCTCTTATATTAGATTACGGAGGGAGTAATACATACACAATGGTCACAGCTATGTCTCATTCAGACGCCATGTGTGAAGAATAGCATTTAACAATACATCTTTATTCAGAAAAAAGATAAGGTAGCAGGCGAAACGAATAAAGTCTAGATCAGGATACAGTTATGAAAGATACAATGCATGTGCTGGACAACAGAACGATTCAGGGAATCCAACTATCCAAGTAGACCGCCGACGCAAACGTTATAGCAACGACAAATAATCAAGAGCATGTTCTCTCAAGATATAATTGGGAGCTAGCAACAATAAGTCAGGAGCAAAAGGCTGAAGTTTCCTTTCATTGACTTGTTTGTGACTATCCCATCAGAGGAGCAAGCTTGACTGACTCTGTCCAACTGTGTGTGTGGAGACCCTAAAATTAACCTGCACCATGTAAACTGTTTCAGTTTCTTGACATCCTACCAGCAGTTGGAATGTCATGATAGGACAGATCGTATGAAACCTTCTCCTGTAATCAAAGTTATGTGCAGAAATGTGATGTATACTACTACTCCGATTCCAAAATAAGTGTGGTGGTTTTAGTTCAAATTTAAACTAAAACCACGACACTTATTTTGGATCGTTGGGAGTAGTTATCAGCCTCTAGTTTACAGAAGTGAGCCAATTTATTTATCACAAAATCTAAGCTAGGAGCAGAGCATGATAAACTGAAGGACTGATGAACTTTGTATGGGGACAAGCACGGAGGAAAAGAGGGAGAGGGATACTTTGAATGGGTTTCTAGTTACGCCGCATGTGGGGTTCGAGGGAAGGGAGCCTCTGCCATTGAGGTGACAGCGGTGATGGAAGATTCGACTCACGGCTTTAGTGATTACACTTTCTCTTGTTCGTCGGCATATTCCACGAACACAATGGACCAGGCATGTTTGGCCTACACCGTTTGAAAGAGCTTCTGTTTTTTTCTTTTCTTTTTGTTTAGGCCTCTTTGATTCAGAGAGATTTCATAGGATACAAATTACTCATCTCCTAGTATTTTATGGATTTTGATCGTAAACAAAATTAGAAACTAGGTGCCATCCTATATCGATTATTATAAAATGGTGCAGAAAAACGGAAAAGCATCATTGATTAAGACCAGCCCATTACATAGATTTATTCAGCATTACATAGATGAAGCAGCTGAACCATCAGTCGGATTAAGACCAGCGCATTACATAGATTTATTCAACATTTTTCAAAAATCATGAACATTTTTCATATTTGCAAATATTTTTTACAAATTCGAGAACATTTTGGGAAATGACGAACATTCTCAAATTTGCAAACAATTTATGAAACTCCGTAAAAAAAATTTGAATCGGCAAAAAGTTTTTACATCGATGAGCATTTTTTGATATTGGGGAAGAATTTTGAAATTCACAAACTTTTTTTTGTCTTGACGAACATTTTACAAAGTCATGAAAAAAAAATAATATTTTTTGAAATTTATGAATATTGTTGAGCCAGCGATTATTTTTTGATCGATGAATTTTGTTCGAAGTTTGTGTACAATTTTTGAAATTAACAAACATTTTTTGAATTTTGTGAATATTTTTTGCAAATTCATGACAATTTCATGTTCATCGTAATTATTATCAAGTACGCAGCTCATATATGTTGTCACCTTATTACTGGACACAACTTCAAAACATATGAATCAACGTTCAATTTATACTCTAGAAATTTTTATACATATGTTAACCTAAGTGTATTCCAGAAACCATTATTAATATATTTGCTCGTTGATACTTGCCGCTTGTGGTCTGTTCTGTGTGTGTGCTGTGGACTTGTTGTGTTGTTCTGTGTGTGTGCTGTGGACTTGATAGTGCTCCGGATATTAATTCGCATAAATAGCTGAATCATGTGTCAAGAAGAGCATTTACTTCTACATCGTCATTCACAAAAATATAAGGTAGCAGGCGAAACGAAGAAAGTCTAGATCAGGATATACTAGTTTTTGTTTTTGCGGAAAAGATCAGGATACTCTAGTTATGAAAGATACAATGCATGTGCTGGACAATAGAACGATTCAGGGTATCCAACTATCCAAGTACACCGCCGACGATTTATAAATATCTGCACAATAGAACATGCTGAACATTTATAAATATATGTTCATTTATTGTACATTTTTCATATTTTATTCAATATGTTTTGAATTTATTTAAAAATGTTCATGGTGTATTAAAAATAACTACCATGTATGAAAAGTTCTTTATGGTGTACTAAAAATTTTCTTCAGATATCTATAAAATGTTCATAGTGTATGTAACAAATGTTTATCATGTATGAATAAAACCTCTGTCATGCATTGCAATTTTTTTACCGGTATACTTAAAAAATGTTTACCGTATTTCTGAAAAATATTCATCAAGATATTAGAAACAATTCAGATTGTTTTTATAAAATTTATCATGTACTATTTTAAATGTTACCATGTATTGGAAAATGATTATCATGTATTAAAAGAATCTTCATTATCTATTTTAAAATGTCACTGCATGGTGCCTAGTCGGCCGGCCCACCAACATGCTGGAAAAAGAAACGCAAGTAATCTCTCAAGTGATCTAAAAAAAAAGAACTTGTCAAGTGACTGCTAAGCACTAGATCGGCCACAACTTGTTTTCTAATACAAGGAAACTTCACTATTTAACCCTTTAAATACTGAACATAGCATATTTTTTTGAGATGTACCCAGTATATATTATTTTAAAAAATAAAACATAAATTTCGAAAAGAATAGTTAAAATATAGAAAAACGAAAAATTTAAAAGAAGTTCATCGATTTGCAAAAAAGTTCATCAATATAGAAAAAAAGTTAACAAATTGGGAAAAAATTCATCAATTTTGAAAAAAAGTTTATAAAATGTGAAAGTTCATCGATTTTGGGAAAATAACTAATTGGATTTGAAAAGTCTTCAAGGATTTTGAAAAAAGTTCATTGAATTTGGACAAAACATTTCATCAATTTTGATGAAAAGTTCATCGGTTTGAAAAAAAGTTTATCACTTTGAAAAAAAAATCACCAAAATTCATTTTTTTTATGAATTTAAGAAAATGTTTCCGAAATAAAAAATTATTCATGCATTTAGCAAAAGAAAACCGAAAGTAACCCATTCCAGCAAAAAGGAAAAAGTAAGAAACAAAAGAAGCGAAAACCTATTATTAAACACATGCAATGATGTGGTGCGGTGGTTGTTGCCTCATACATTGGACGAGGCCCACGTGCTGTTTTTTGCCTTTATATCAAAAGAGAGGAAGAACGGGCCGGACTATAGCGGCGGGGATTGTGTGCCCGTTTGCACATAACGAAGAAACGGGCGCCGCAGGCGTCGAATAGGAAATGCTCCAACAGGGCTCAAACTAGCGATCTCTTCGTGCGAGTGTACTTTCTTAACCACAAAAACACCTACACGCATGTGCTTACGAATTTCTTTTCTTATAGTTATAGGTCTAGGAAAATGCCCCCTTATATTTTCTATGTTTTTGTTTTTTATTTATTGACTATTTTTTTTCTTTTTATTAAATGCGTGAACTTTTTTAAATTCAAAGATTTCTTTTCAAATTGATTATCTTTTTTTAAAATTCAATGAACCTTTTCCAAAATCAATCAACTTTTTTTCATTTTCTGGTGAACTTATTTTACAATTAATGATTTTTCTTTCAAATCTAAGTTTTTTTAAATTTGATGAAGTTATTTGTCTCTGCTTCATCTAAATATGAATGTATCCAGATCAAAAAAGGTGTCTAAAGATGAATGCATATCTGAAAAAAAAAGTACGAAAAGTAATTTGTGACAGGGGGAGTATTACTACATACTACTACTATTTACTCCCTCCGTACATAGTTTTAAATTTCGTTTTTATTAAAAGAAGATCTTTGACCAATATTATTGGAAATATAGAAACATGTATGACTCCAAATTAGTACCAATAAATCCATTTTTAAAAGTAGTTTCGTGATATACTAAGTTTGATACTCCTTCCAACCCAAATTAATTAACTTATATTTGTCTAGGTACCGATGTGCCTAGTCACAAAGCAGAAGTATATACATTCATATCTAAGCAGATCTGATTCAATTAATTTGGATCGGAGAAGTATATATAAAGTGGCTTACTTCAAAAGCAGAAGTATCTTTTTCGTGGATGGAGAGAGTAGTCGATAAACTTACGCATGCATCAACATTGTGACGCATGTAGATGATGTATTCCGGTGACATATTTATAGATGATGTAACCATGTCACCCACTGGCAGTAGGTTTAAGTTAGACCACCTATAGCCTGCTTGAGCGACGCATGTCTCTGGTGTGCATGTCCACTTGACACTTGTGGATCCTGGATACTTGGATACTGACACTTGTGGTCACCACTTGGAATCGGATTCCGATTTGGGCGTTGCATTGAACCTATGTTAGACTACTTATAGTGGAAATAGCTTAGATATTAACATTACACACCCCAATATAAGTTTGCTCATGTGACAATTGTTAATGAGAAGAGATGTGTTTGTCGTAACGTAATAATTTTTTTGCTACATCGCTCGTATTTTTGCTACAATCGGCGTCATATTTTGTCACATCGCACGACCATCATATTTTTTGCTACATAGACAACCAATGTTATGACGGCCTGCATTCCTTGCAGCAGGAATCAAACGGTGACATCGTCGAGAGAGGGGGGGGGGGGTGACGCCATGGAGGGAAGGAGATACGACGGTGAGAGGAAGGTGTGGGTTCAATGGCATGGTGTCGAGGGCATGCGTCATTGATACTCATTACGGCGAAAGATGGCGGCGACCATACCGTCACGAGGAGAGAAGGCCGGGCAAATGAGATGTGAGTGCGAGCATTGCCACGTGGTAATACTTATAGAGTGAATAATTGTTTTTAAGATGAGAATAAAAGGAGCGCCTGCTTGCTTTTTTATGGGAAACGACTGTTTGTTTTGAGATAAATGTCATTTACATTATAATATACTGAAGAATATGACATACCCTAGCAAGTCATTTTTGGAGAATAGTTACCAACAAGTGATTTACAAGCGAGCCTCTAGTTTATTAAAACTGGGATGCGACTCACTCTATTAATATGCACGACGCCAGTCACTCTGACTGAAACAGTCACCTGCTCGAAGCGAGCGGCTGATCAATGAATATATATTGTAAATATGGGCTGATCCTATTTTTTTAATTAAATATGTGTTTCATATTCACTTTTGTATATTAGAGATAAAAAACATATGGCTTTGGAGGATGCTTTGAAAATGTCGATTGACAAAGCTTTAAGATGGATAAACTGAAAAACTCATCGTATTCCCGCCCAACTGAAAGAGATGCATATAAACAATTGTACTTCTTTATATATTTGTTACACATGATAACAGAAACGAGGTATTCCCTATACATGTTTGTTTTTTGAGAGTAAGAGAAAGATGAAGATGTATTATGTCGACGTTCAAAAAGAATCCGTCGACAAGAGTGTTGACGCGATGTTATTGGAAGGAGTCAAAAATTCATTGCTAGTTATATAAATCAATAGAAATATAAAAAATACGGACATTCTACTAATAGAGCTAGTTGTGAACGGAGAGACCCTCATTTTGCCCATCATCAGGACCATGGACCCTGAGTAGTACGATGATCAACAAGGAAACCCGCAAGAATGTCTGGCCGTCGTCCTCGATATGCTCGGCACCGTCTGGCCGTCCCTCGTCACTGGCCGGTGATGAAGTTATGTACCTAGGATAGGGTCACGGACCTGTCCTAACCGCCCCACCCAAGGACACCTCTAGAATAAATCACCTTTCAATCGACTTGGATGTGTTCCACTTGACAGACTCGAAGACACTCGACCAAGAAGCAATTACTCGACCAAGATCCAACCACTCGACGGGCAGGGGACCTAAAGTCACTCCACACGCTAACGGTCGGTCATTAAGTAGCTTTTATGGTCATCATAGCACTTTATTACTAGCGTTATCAGTAACGCCCTGCCTTAATGTACATTGACCCTTCGTAACGTGGGCTGGCCGGGGTCCTGGCGCACTCTATATAAGCCACCCCCTCCTCCGAGACAAGGGTTCGCACCTCTGTAACTCATACTCACATAATCCAGTCAACCGCCTCCGGGCTCCGAGACGTAGGGCTTTTACTTCCTCTGAGAAGGGCCTGAACTCGTAAACCTTGTGTCCTTACAACTTCTCCATAGCTAAGATCTCCCCTCTCCATACTTACCCCCCTACATTACTGTCAGACTTAGAACCACGACAGTTGGCGCCCACCGTGGGGCAGGTGTTTTAGCGTTTTGTTGGAGGAGTTGCGATCTTTTCTGACCCGAAACATCATGGTTCTCGACGGAGTTTTGGTGGAGGGCCGCGAGATCCGTCTCGGCACGCTCACGTTCATCGCCGACGACTCCGCCTGGCTTCAGGAGGCTCCGCTCGACCTGGACGCACTCCCTGTCCGCGGGGCAACGCACTTTAGCGCGTGCGTCCGCGGCGTTCTCCTGCGGCAACCGTCGACCCCCTACCGGTCGGCTCCTGTGTTGTCCTCCCTCCCTGTTTCCCGCCGGCGCAAGCGGTCCGGTCGGTCGAGACTTCAGCGGTGGGTGAGACACGCGGTGGCCCGTCAGTCGGCCACCCCTCAAGTCGCGGCGATCGAGCCCGACGAATCCCTCTACGGCCTGTTCGACCTGTCGACTGGCTCCGAAGAGACTGCATCCGAGTGCGACATCAGCGATCCGGCGGCGGAGGTTCTGATGGTCGATGGACCGCCCAGTCCCCCCGGTTTTACCCGCACCGACGGAGGCGCGGGAGGAGGCGACCCGTCGCGTCCCCATGAGGAGTATCTTCCCGAGCCTCTCACGTCGCTGTAGAGAGAAGAACTTCGCCGCCGGAATATGGATGCGCTGCACACTCCTGTCGTTGGAGAAACCCCCGAGGCTCGCGCCTTGGAGGACGCGTGCCTGGCAAACTTGGCCGAGCGCACTCGACTGGAGAACCTCCAGCGAGCACTCGACGAGCGTGCGCAACAACGGGTTCCCGAATCCAGTCGACGTCAGCTCTTCCCGCCCCCGCAGGTATATCGGACTCCGATTCAGAATTTAGCAGCAGCGGCCCGTATAGCGGAGTCGATTCAGCCTTCCCAGTCGAAGGCTGGCAGAGGCTTGCTGCAGATCAGAGCGTTACTCCAGGTAGCAGGAGATCAGAATTCCGCTGTTTCTCAGTCGCGGAACAGAATTCACAGCAGATCCGTTGCCGCGGACACAGTCCAGTCGGCTCACAGCCCGAGATCGCCCCCGAGGCGTGAGGGACGTGGAGACCGGCGTGACCAGTATGAGAACCATGAGCAGTATGATCACTGAGTCGATCGTGATGGTCGATGTCGAGTGCCCACGCCTCCCCCGAGGAGCGGGTCGGATGTGCCTCGCCAGCAGGATGACAGGCGCCCTCATAATGGTGGGCGAAGGATTCCAGTCGACCCCAGAGGGCCAGGCTTTGACGCGAGATCCATCCTCGTCCAATGTCTGGTCGACAAGAATAGGGCTCACCGAGAAGGCCACGACAGAGATGCGCCTGCCAGCAGCAGAGTACATGTTTCGGGGCCAGAGTGCTTTAGTAGAGCCATCAGGGCTGCTGTGATTCCTCCCAATTTCAGGTTGGCGACTGGAGTCAGTAAGTTCACTGGCGAGTCGAAGCCCGATACTTGGCTTGAGGACTACCGAGTGGCCGTCCAGATTGGCGGCGACAATGATGAAGTGGCCATGAAGCACCTGCCTCTCATGTTGGAGGGCTCGGCCAGAGCGTGGCTAAACTAGTTAGCGCCTAGCAGCATTTACACTTGGGAAGATCTCTCGCGAGTGTTCGTCACCACATTTGAAGGCACATGCAAGTGACCGGCAGGACTGACGGAACTGCGGTCTTGTGTGCAAAAGCCGAATGAAACTTTGAGGGATTACATCCAGAGATGGATCACGTTACATCACTCGGTGGAGAATGTGCCTGACCACCAAGCAGTTTGTGCCTTCAAGGAAGGCGTCAAGTACAGAGAACTGAATTTGAAATTCGGTCGAACCAGAGATATGTCCCTGAATCGGATGATGGAGATTGCCACCAAGTACGCTAATGGTGAAGATGAGGATCGACTCAGGAGTGGCAAGCTCAAGTCAGTCGCCCAAGAAACCGGAGGCAATTCCAATCGGAAACAGAAGCGGAAAGCCGAGCCAGCGGCTCCCGGGGAAGCCTTATCTTTGGCCCAAGGAAAGTCTAAAGGGAAACCTAAAGGGCCTTGGAACCCCAAAAAGGTTAAAGACCAGGAGGGAAATGATGTGTTAGACTTACCATGTCTCGTCCACACAAAGAAAGATGAAGAGGGTAATTTCATTTACCCGAAACATACCACTCGGCAGTGTCGACTCTTGATCCAGCAGTTCCAGGGCAAGCAGCCCAAGGGTAAGGAAAAGGAGTCAGACAAGGTCGAGGACAAAGAAGACAATGATGACGGATACCCTCAAGTCAATTCCACCCTGATGATTTTTGCTGATGTTGAGAGCAAAAGTTGACTGAAAGTTATTAACCGAGAGGTGAATATGGTCGCTCCAGCGACACCTAGTTACCTGAAATGGTCTCAGACTGCCATAACATTCGACCAGTCCGACCACCCAACGCACATCGCCACCCCTGGGAGGCAAGCTTTGGTGGTCGATCCCAGTTGTTGAAGGCACTCGACTGACCAAAGTCCTGATGGATGGTGGCAGTGGTTTGAACATATTATATGCTGAGACGTTGAAAGGGATGGGCATTCCGATGTCCAGACTCAGTGCCAACAACATGAGTTTCCATGGAGTCATTCCTGGGAAGAAGGTTGAATCACTCGGCCAGATTGCTCTTGATGTGGTTTTCGGTGATTCCAAGAATTATCGCAAAGAAAAGTTGACATTTGAAGTTGTGGACTTCCAGAGTGCCTATCACGCTATTCTGGGCAGGCCGGCTTATGCACGCTTCATGGCCCGATCATGTTACGTGTATCTCAAATTGAAGATGCCCGGCCCCAAAGGTGTGATCACCATTACGAGCAATCGGAAGAAAGCGTAAGAATGTTTTCAGAAAGGTTCGAAGATCGCTGACGCACAGATGGCAGTGGTGGAGTTGCAGGAATACCAGAAGACTGCAGACCCGAGTGATCTGTTGCGAGCCAAGAAGCCCGCTACAGAGTCAGCTTTTCAGTCGACTGGCGATACGAAGACAGCTCACATCCACCCGACCGACCCCAGCGCCACTCCGACTCATATCTCGACAACACTCGACTCCAAATAGGAAGAAGCACTCATCCAGTTCCTCCGTGAGAACTGGGACATTTTCGCATGGAAGCCTTCTGATATGCCAGGTGTTCCCAGGGAGCTTGCTGAGCATCGCCTGAGAGTCGACTCAAAAGTAAAACCTGTCAAGGAACATCTTCGACGGTCCGCCGTCCAAAAGAGAAAGGCTATTGGCGAGGAGGTGGCTCGACTCTTAGCAGCGGAGTTCATTCGAGAAATCTACCACTCCAAGTGGCTTGCCAACGTTGTCATGGTCCCCAAGAAGGACAAGTCACTTCGCATGTGCATTGATTTTAAACATATCAATCGGGCCTGCCCGAAAGATCATTTTCCTCTCCCCTGCATCGACCAGATAGTCGACTCGACTGCGGGATGTGAGCGACTGTCTTTCTTGGACGCCTATTCCGGGTACCATCAGATCCGTCTGTATGGACCTGACGAGATCAAGACAGCTTTCATCACTCCATTCGGGTGCTTCTGTTATGTTACCATGCCGTTCGGCCTCAAGAATGCCAGAGCCACATTCATGAGGATGATTCAGAAGTGTTTACTCACTCAAATCAGTCGGAATGTGGAAGCATACATGGACGATATCGTGGTCAAGTCACGGAGGGGTTTCGACCTGCTGACTGACCTTGCTGAAACCTTTGCCAACCTCAGGAGGTACGATATCAAGCTTAATCTATCAAAGTGCACATTCGGAGTCCCTGGCTGAAAGTTACTCGGTTTTCTCATTTCCGAACGGGGAATCGACGCCAATCCAGAAAAAGTTGGCACTATACTCCGAATGAAAAGCCTTGTGCGAGTGCACGACGTCCAGAAGCTTACTGGTTGCTTGGCCGCCCTAAGTCGATTCATATCTCATCTCGGTGAAAAGGCATTGCCTCTTTACCGATTGATGAAGAAGTCCGACAAGTTCGAGTGGACTCCTGAAGCTGATGCAGCATTTGCAGAGCTCAAAGCTCTGCTCTCCACCCAGCCGGTGCTTGCTGCCCCAATCAGCAAGGAGCCTTTGCTGCTTTACATTGCATCCATAGGACAAGTCGTCAGTACGGTACTTACGGTCGACCGGGAAGAGGAAGGGAAAACCTTCAAAGTTCAGCGCCCAGTATATTATATTTCTGAAGTCTTGACCCCATCAAAGCAAAGATATCCTCACTATCAGAAGCTTGTATATGGGATTTACATGACCACAAAGAAAGTTGCTCACTACTTCTCTGATCATTCCATTACAGTCGTCAGTGACGCTCCATTGTCAGAGATCCTGCATAACAGGGATGCAACACTGGTCGAGTGGCAAAATGGGCGATTGAACTCCTTCCCCTAGATATCAAGTTTGAGGCAAAGAAGGCTATCAAGTCCCAGGCAATCGCAGATTTCGTCGCCGAGTGGATTGAACAGCAGCTGTCGACTCAGATTCACTCAGAGCATTGGACTATGTTCTTTGATGGCTCCACGATGCTGAGCGGTTCCGGTGCCAGAGTGGTGTTGGTCTCCCCCAGAGGAGATAAACTCATATGTTCTTCAAATCCACTTTGATTCCTCCAATAACGAGGCAGAATACGAAGCACTTTTATATGGGTTGCGCATGGCCATCTCACTCGGCGTCCGTCGCCTCATGGTCTATGGCGACTCAGATTTGGTGGTTAATCAGGTGATGAAGGAATGGGATGTCAGAAGTCCAGCCATGACTGGTTATTGCAATGCAGTGAGAAAGCTGGAGAAGAAATTCGAGGGGTTAGAGCTTCACCACATACCCCGACTGAAAAATCAAGCAACTGATGATTTGGCAAAAATAGGTTCCAAAAGAGAAGCCATTCCCAGCAATGTGTTTCTGGAGCACATCCACACACCATCAGTCTAGGAGGATCCCTTCACGGAAGAGGCCCCGCAGCCAAAAAGTGCCATGGATCCGACTGAAGTTGAAGTTCCAGCTATGGTCGATCTGATCATGGAAGTGTTGGTTATCACTCCCGTCTGGACAGAACCGTACATCGCGTACATCCTAAGGAAAGAACTCCCAGAAGACGAAGAAGAGGCTCGACAGATCGTCCGTCGATCCAAGGCCTTTACAGTCATAAAGGGACAGTTATATAGAGAAAGCGCGACTGGGGTCGGCCAGAAGTGTATCACACCAGAAGAAGGTCAGCTGATCCTTAACGATATCCACTCGGGGACCTGTGGTCATCATGCGTCCTCTCGGACCATTGTGGCTAAAGCATACCGAGCGGGGTTCTACTGGCCGAGAGCCAATGAGATGGCAAAAGAGATAGTCGACAAATGTGAAGGATGTCAGTATTACTCCAATATGCCGCACAAGCCCGCGTCAGCCCTGAAAACCATTCCACTCATCTAGCCCTTCGCTGTTTGGGGGCTGGACATGGTTGGACCATTGAGAACAGGCAGGAGCAGCTTCACTCATGTGCTGGTAGCAGTCGACAAGTTCACCAAATGGATTGAAGCCAAGCCTATCAAGAATCTCGATGCTTGCACCGCTATCAGCTTCATCAGAGAGTTGATATTCAGATATGGAGTTCCACACAGTATCATCACGGACAACGGGTCAAACTTCGATTCCGACAAGTTCAGGGCCTTTTGCGCCTCTCAGGGCACTCGGGTCGACTATGCTTCGGTCGCTCACCCCCAGTCGAATGGTCAAGCAGAAAGGGCAAACGGCCTAATTCTTAAAGGACTGAAACCCCGATTGATGCGCGATCTCAAGCACGCAACAGGTGCATGGGTCGACGAGCTCCCATCAGTCCTTTGGGGATTGAGGACAACCCCGAATCGATCGACCGGAAGAATCCCATTCTTTCTGGTCTACGGAGCCGAGGCAGTCTTACCGAGTGACCTGCTTCACAACGCTCCCCGAGTTGAGCTCTACTCTGAAGATGAAGCAGAACAAGCCCGGCAAGACGCAGTCGACCTCCTAGAAGAAGAAAGAGAAATGGCCTTGATTCTATCGACCATCTATCAGCAAGACTTGCGTCGATTCCATGCCAGAAACGTGAAGAGCCGAGCCTTCCAAGAAGAAGACTTAGTCCTCCGAGTGGATCAGCAGAAACCACACAAGCTCACTCCTACTTGGGAAGGCCCCTTCATAGTCACCAGGGTCCTCCACAATGGAGCATACCACCTCTACAATGTCGATCGCCAGATTGATGAGCCACGAGCCTGGAATGCGGAGCTACTCCGCCCCTTTTATACTTAAATTCTCACTCGGATGAGATGTAATAAGAAAAACTCCTATAGTTTATTTATCAAAGACAAGAGCGTTATAATTTTCCCAGTGATTATTATTGTTTTTGTTTGCATAAGAAATCCCCCAGTGGGTGGCTTAGCTGCGAATCCGCTTCGCCTAAGTTTGTAAAAACAGTTTCCTACCGAGTGGCGATCCAGCCTCCCACTCGGGGGCTTAGCTGCGAATCCGTTTCGCCTAAGTTTGAAAAATCCTACCGAGTGGAGAGCAATTCTCCCACTCGGGGGCTTAGCTGCAGTCCAGTACTCGCCTAAGTTCTCCCACATAGAGACTTAGCTGCAGTCCGGCACTCGCCTAAGTTCGAAAAAATCCTACCGAGTGGAGAGCAATCCTCCCACTCGGGGGCTTAGCTGCAGTCCAGTACTCGCCTAAGTTCTCCCACTCAGAGACTTAGCTGCAGTCCGGCACTCGCCTAAGTTTGAAAAAATCCT
>NC_041386.1:602567908-602574554 GCF_002162155.2 Triticum dicoccoides | reverse complement strand
TTAGCTGCAGTCCGACACTCGCCTAAGTTTGAAAAAATCCTACCGAGTGGAGAGCAATCCTCCCACTCGGGGGCTTAGCTGCAGTCCAGTACTCGCCTAAGTTCTCCCACTTAGAGACTTAGCTGCAGTCCGGCACTCGCCTATGTTTGAAAAAATCCTACTGAGTGGAGAGCAATCCTCCCACTCGGAGGCTTAGCTGCAGTCCAGTACTCGCCTAAGTTCTCCCACTTAGAGACTTAGCTGCAGTCCGGCACTCGCCTAAGTTTGAAAAAAATCCTACTGAGTGGAGAGAAATCCTCCCACTCGAGGGTTTAGCTACAGTCCAGTACTCGCCTAAGTACGAAACACATCTCAATCCTCAAGGACGACGAGGGGCGGGTCGACGGCCACCTTCTCCTGGAGAGCTTCGCCACAAATGCAATGCGCGATTCATCCCACTCTACAGTAACGAAGTACAGGTCGACTGCCACCGTCTCCTGGAGAGCTTCGCCACAAATACAATGTGCGCTTCGTCCCACTCTGCAACAACAGGGTGTGGGTCGACCGCCGCCTTCCCTTGGGGAGCTTCGCCACAAATACAAGACATGGGTCGACTACTTCCCTCTCCTTCGGAGTTGCGTTGCGAATACAGAAAGTTGTCTCGAATGAAGAATGGGTTCACTCGGCAGGAGATTCATAAAGATATTCAACGGTAAACCAAGTTCTGATAAATTCTAAAAGTTCCGGATCATAGATCGAAGTACTCGGACATGCAGCCCGAAAAAGTTTAATGGTTACAAAAACCACTCGGCATTCCGAGGCAAATTTAATGTGGGACATAAGAGTTTGTTCACTCCGCGGGAGGAGGGCTAGCAGGCTCGACGAACTCATCCAGGTCGACGCCATCGGCAATCCGACTGGCGGCAGCTATGAAAGTCTCCATGAAAGTTCGGAAGTCATGCTTCTGGGTGTTGGCGACCTTGATTGCGGCCATCTTGCCTTGTCTCACCTCCTTGCAGTGGACACGAACCAAGGACAGAGCCACATCAGCGCCACACCGAGTAGAAGACTTCCTCCACTCCTGCACTCGGTCAGGGATTCCGTTAAGTCGAGTCATCAGAGACTCAAGATCGTTTTGGAGCGTAGCCTCTGGCCAAAGTGCCAGGTTGATCCATGACATGGCGACCTTCAGTCGAGCCAAGTGATCCACGGCACCGCCGATACGAGATTCCAGTCGGAGCAGATTCATGGCAGTTTCATCTTTCACGGGAGAGTTGATTGGATCCAAACCTGTTTCGATCCGCCCAGTCTCCTCTTCAAAGTTCTGGCAAAACTCTGCATTCATGATCCAAGGATAAGTCAATTTTCATACACTGAGTCGACACAAAAAAAATCAGTCGGAACAGAATGTGCACCTTCAAGATTGATGTACAACTTCTTGGCAAGACTCCTCAGATAGCTCTCCAGGTCATCCCTCCTGCGAGCAATGCCTTCCATTTTCTCGCCTTGAACGAGATTTGCCTTCTTCCAGCGCGAGCACTCCTTATTGGAGTCATTCAGAGCAGTCTTCAGCCTGGTATTCTGTTCTTCCAACTGGCCGACTGAAGCCAGCTTCTGTTCGGCCAGAGCGGTCCTGTAGTCAGCCTCCTTCTGGGCAGCAGCCAAATCCTGATCCTTTTTCGCCAAAGCTTCTCTCAGTTTTTCTGCAAAGAAATGATGATTGATTCAGAAATAGCAGAAGGGTGCTCGAGCCTAAAACTGACCAGTCGACAAACTTGTCTTACCAGCGGCGCCGTCTCTGACCTTCTGCAGCTCTGTCCTGGCCAGCTCCAAGTCAAGTTTCAGTTGAATCTGCTGCCCCTCCAAATCAGCGAAGCGAGCTCCAAGATCACAAGATTTCTGAAATCAAAGGGGAGAAATTATTCCACAGCAAAAAACTTCAAAGACATTAAGTGCTAAGACTACGGTCGACTGCCCGCAGTCCACCATAGTCTCGGGGACTACACCCAGTGGGTGCACTTTGTGTGCCCCCACAGGTTCTGATTCCACTCGGCCGGTCCGCCGGAGTCGAGTTCAGAAAAAAGAGAGACAAAGTAGAACTCAGACCACAGTCGACTGCCAGCAGTCGACCGCGGTCTCGGGGACTACACCCAGTGGGTGCACTTTGCGTGCCCCCCGCCGGTTCTGATTCTACTCGACCGGATCGAGCGGAAGAAACAAACTACCAGTTCGGTTTTTACTCGACAAAATACAAAGACTATAGTCGACTGCCAGCAGTCCACCGTAGCCTCGGGGACTACACCCAGTGGGTGCACTCAGTGTGCCCCCACTAGTCCAAAACTTCAATCGACGCACCCAGTGGGTGTACAGATGCAAAGATTTTTGAAAAGAATCTTCAGATAGCCGACTAACCTGAACATTGCTCTGGAGAGCCGAAGTGGCATCATAGGCGGCTTGGCTGGCGTCCCGCACCATCTTCATCTTCTCCATCATAATGCCCGCCTGGCGTATGGCTTCCCTAGCAGCATTCACCTCGTCCTCTGGGACATGATGGGTCGCAAAAACTGAAGGCGGGTCGACAGGGGCCTGAGCAGCCGACGAAGAAGGCAAGGCACTCGACAGGGGCTCGGCGAAGGTAACAGAACCCCGATTGATGTCACCAGTGTCCTGAACGACTGGTTCCGCCTTCGGCGTCGACTATGGCACCTCGCTTGCAGGAGCTCACCCATTCTTCCTCGTCAAAGGCCTCTCGGGCTCTTCATCATCATCAGGGAGGTCAATAATGTTGGGAGCTGTGCAAAGTTCAATTGCCAAAATCACGTCACCCAATGGTGCACATTGCAGTTGAATCGACTGAACAAAGACAGTATGGCAGAAGTCATACCCGGATTAGAAGTGACCGCATCCTCCATCACCTCATCATCATCCCTGTAAGCTGAGGTCCCGGAAGTGGCAGCACTGACAATTCCAAAGTTCGTCCAGTTAAAACAAGAAAAACAAACAGCACGGAGCGTCGAGTGAATACAAGGAGAGACACTCACGCGGAGGCGACAGGGATATCGATATTGATCTTCGGCAGCGCCTTCCGAGACTTCAGTTCTGCAACTTTGGGGTGCTTTGGCACCTTCTCAGTCGTGGTTGGTGAAGAGATCCGAGGACCCTTCGAAGACTGACCAGCCTGAGCAGTTGCCTTGTCGCGGGCACTCGGCCGATCCTGGTCAAGCTTGGATCGTCTCTCTATGCGAGGAGGCGACTCGACTTCTTCCCCATCACTTGAGTCGTCGCTTCCTCCATCCCCTTCACCATCGGAAGTCCACTCGCCGCTTTCGCCACCGCTCGCCTCACCTTCCAGAGCTTGCTCTTGCATCCCGTTGGGCATCGAATACATTTCAATAATGGCCTGAAAGAAAACAGGGAGGACAAAGCCAGTCGACGCAATACAGATAGTTGCGCGAGTGAATTCAGATTACAAGCAAAGACTCAGAATCAGACCTGCTCTGGTGCACGCGACTGGTCGAATGGGGGAACTCTCCTGGCTCCTCTGGGATTGCCCTTGTTCCCGGTAATGCTTGACAGCCACTTCTCCAGTGTGTCGTCGTCGACCTCCTCCGGGTGGATCCGAGTGGAGTCTTCTAGACCCGAATACATCCACATCGGATGGTCTTGGGCTTGGAGAGGCTGGATGCACCGCTGAAGGAAGACCTCCAAGAGATCCATACCAGTGACCCCGTCATGAATGAGCTGGACCACTCAGTTGACCAACACCTTCACGTGCGCCTTCTCCTCCGGGAGCACCTTCAAAGGGGAGGGTTTTTCCACTCGGTCCATGGTAAAGGGAGCGAGTCCAGTCGATTGCCCTGGCGTCGACTGGTCTTTACAGTAGAACCAGGTCGACTACCATCCGTGAACTGAGTCGGGAAGAATCATGGCCGAAAAGGAGCTTTTCCCCTCGTCTAGATGCCAAGACCCCCACACATCTGGATCACTTGGGTCCTCTCGTCACTCGGATTAGCCTTTTTCACTGTCTGAGAGCGACAAGTGAAAATATGCTTGAAAAGACCCCAGTGAGGTCGACAACCCAAGAAGTTCTCATACAAGGAAATGAACGCGGCAAGATAAACGATTGAGTTGGGGGTAAAATGGTGGAGTTGAGCCCCAAAGAAGTTCAGAAACCCTCGGAAGAAAGGATGGGGAGGCAAGGAAAACCCACGGTCTACGTGAGTGGCAAGAAGAACGCGCTCACCCTCCCGGGGTTGCGGCTCGGATTCCTTCCCCGGAAGCCGCGCCGAGTCGTAGAGGATCAGCCCTCCCTCGGCCAGGTCGTCGAGGTCTTCTTGGGAGATCCTCAAGTGGATCCAGTCGCCCTGGATCCAACCCTTCGGCAGGCCAGTCCGCGAGGAAGATCCGCCCCGGCTCGTTGCCTTCCCCTTCGACCTCGCCGTCGCCTTCTTTGCCCGCTCCAGAGCCACTGTCTTCTCCTTCACCATTGTCGCCGACGAGACGCATGTGGTGCGGTGGCGCAGGCGCGAGAGCAAGCACAGCGAAGAGGCGTGAGGAGGAGAAGAGGTAATGGGGCGCACTGTTCGGGAGACTCCGGTCCAACGCCTTATATGAGGCCGCTTCCAAGTGGCTGACAGGTAGGCCCAGATGACTCTGTCAAATCCCGTAATGACCGCCCGAGCGATACGTGGTGAAAAAGGTGGCGCGGGGATCAAGGCGGCTCCGCTCTATCCCATCCGATTACTGCACCCCTCCCCGTCCCGCGCGATTCCCAAAATTCAGATCCCACTAAATCCGCAGGCAGCAAACAACTTGTCAGACCAAAGATCTTCTCCGCACCGTCACTTGGAGCCTTACAAGTAAAGAAACTCACTCAACGAAGAATTAAGAATGGATCAAGGTGACTGAAAAGGAAGTTGCTGTCATCACTCAGGTTCGTTGATCCGAAACAAGATACGCTCAGGGCATAGAAAACGAGTCGGAGAAGTCCTCAACTCCTTCCCCACTCAAACCTTGATTCATTCGGGGGCTAATGATGAAGTTATGTACCTTGGGTAGGGTCACGGACCTGTCCTAACTGCCCTACCCAAGGACACCTCTAGAATAAATCACCTTTCAATCGACTTGGAGGTGTTCCACTCGACAGACTCGAAGACACTCGACCAAGAAGCAATTACTCGACCAAGATCCAACCACTCGACGGACAGGGGACCTAAAGTCACTCCACACGCTAACGGTCCGTCATTAAGTAGCTTTTATGGTCATCATAGCACTTTATTACTAGCGTTATCAGTAACGCCCTGCCTTAATGTACATTGAACCCTTTGTAACATGGGCTAGCCGGGGTCCTGACGCACTCTATATAAGCCACGCCCTCCTCCGAGACAAGGGTTCGCACCTCTGTAACTCATACTCACATAATCCAGTCGACTGCCTCCGGGCTCCGAGCGTAGGGCTTTTACTGAAGGAAATATGCCCTAGAGGCAATAATAAAGTTATTATTTATTTCCTTATATCATGATAAATGTTTATTATTCATGCTAGAATTGTATTAACCGGAAACATAATACATGTGTGAATACATAGACAAACAGAGTGTCACTAGTATGCCTCTACTTGACTAGCTCGTTAATCAAAGATGGTTATGTTTCCTAACCATGGACAAAGAGTTGTTATTTGATTAACGGGGTCACATCATTAGTTGAATGATCTGATTGACTTGACCCATTCCGTTAGCTTAGCACATGATCATTTAGTATGTTGCTATTGCTTTCTTCATGACTTATACATGTTCCTGTAACTATGAGATTATGCAACTCCCGTTTACCGGAGGAACACTTTGGGTACTACCAAACGTCACAACGTAACTGGGTGATTATAAAGGAGTACTACAGGTGTCTCCAAAGGTACATGTTGGGTTGGCGTATTTCGAGATTAGGTTTTGTCACTCCGAATGTCAGAGAGGTATCTCTAGGCCCTCTCGGTAATGCACATCACATAAGCCTTGCAAGCATTGCAACTAATGAGTTAGTTGTGGGATGATGTATTACAGAACGAGTAAAGAGACTTACCGGTAACGAGATTGAACTAGGTATTGGATACCGACGATTGAATCTCGGACAAGTAACATACCGATGACAAAGGGAACAATGTATGTTGTTATGCGGTCTGACCGATAAAGATCTTCGTAGAATATGTAGGAGCCAATATGGGCATCCAGGTCCCGCTATTGGTTATTGACCGGAGACGTGTCTCGGTCATGTCTACATTGTTCTCGAACCCGTAGGGTCCGCACGCTTAAGGTTACGATGACAGTTATATTATGAGTTTATGCATTTTGATATACCGAAGGTTGTTTTGAGTCCCGGATGTGATCACGGACATGACGAGGAGTCTCGAAATGGTCGAGACATAAAGATTGATATATTGGAAGCCTATGTTTGGATATCGGAAGTGTTCCGGGTGAAATCGGGATTTTACCGGAGTACCGGGAGGTTACCGGAACCCCCCGGGAGGTATATGGGCCTTAGTGGGCCTTAGTGGAAAAGAGAAGGGGCTGCCCAAGGTGGGCTGCGCGCCTCCCTCCCTCCCCTAGTCCTATTAGGACAAGGAGAGGTGTCCGCCCCCCCCTCTCTCTTTTCCCCCTCCGTGAATCCTATTCCAACTA
>NC_041386.1:602555589-602567666 GCF_002162155.2 Triticum dicoccoides | reverse complement strand
TATATACTGAGGCAGAGGCACCCTAGAACACACAAGTTGATCCACGTGATCTATTCCTTAGCCGTGTGCGGTGCCCCCAGCCACCATATTCCTCGATAATATTGTAGCGGAGTTTAGGCGAAGCCCTGCTGCTGTAGTACATCAAGATCGTCACCACGCCGTCGTGCTGACGGAACTCTTCCCCGACACTTTGTTGGATCGGAGTCCGGGGATCGTCATCGAGCAGAACGTGTGCTCGAACTCGGAGGTGCCGTAGTTTCGATGCTTGATTGGTTGGATCGTGAAGACGTACGACTACTTCCTCTATGTCGTGTCAACGCTTCCGCAGTCGGTCTGCGTGGGTACGTAGACAACACTCTCCCCTCTCGTTGCTATGCATCACATGATCTTGCGTGTGCGTAGGAATTTTTTTGAAATTACTACGAAACCCAATAGTGGTATGAGAGCCAGGTTATTTTTGTTGAAGTTATCGACAACTGGCAAAAGCCTTATGGTTGTCTCTTTATTGCATAAGATGCAAGCGCCAAATAATTGCTTTACTTTATCGCTATGCGATAGCAATAGTTGCAAGAGAAATAGTTGGCGAGACGACCGTGTAACGACACATTGATATAGATCAAGATGATGGAGATCATGGTGTCATGCCGGTGACGATATAGATCATGACAGTACTTTGGAGATGGAGATCAAAGAAGCAAGATGATGATGGCCATATCATGTCACATATTTTGATTGCATATGATGTTTATCTTTTATACATCTTATTCTTGCTTTGATTGACGGTAGCATTATAAGATGATCTCTCACTAATTATCAAGAAGTGTTCTCCCTGAGTATGCACCGTTGCGAAAGTTCTTCGTGCTGAGACACCACGTGATGATCGGGTGTGATAGGCTCTATGTTCAAATGCAACGGGTGCAAAACAGTTGCACACGCGGAATACTCAGGTTATACTTGACGAGCCAAGCATATACAGATATGGCCTCGGAACACGGAGACCGAAAGGTCGAGCGTGAATCATATAGTAGATATGATCAACATAGTGATGTTCACCATTGAAACTACTCCATCTCACCTGATGATCCGACATGGTTTAGTTGATTTGGATCACGTGATCACTTAGAGGATTAGAGGGATGTCTATCTAAGTGGGAGTTCTTAAGCAATATGATTAATTGAACTTAAATTTATCATGAACTTAGTCCTGGTAGTATTTTGCAAGTTATGTTGTAGATCAATAGCTCGCGTTGTTGCTTCCCTGTGTTTATTTTGATATGTTCCTAGAGAAAATTGTGTTGAAAGATGTTAGTAGCAATGATGCGGATTGGATCCGTGATCTGAGGTTTATCCTCATTGCTGCACAGAAGAATTATGTCCTTGATGCACCGTTAGGTGACGGACCTATTGCAAGAGCAGATGCAGACGTTATGAACGATTGGCTAGCTCAATATGATGACTACTTGATAGTTTAGTGCACCATGCTTAACGGCTTAGAATCGGGACTTCAAAGACGTTTTGAACGTCATGGAGCATATGAGATGTTCCAGAAGTTGAAGTTAATATTTCAAGCAAATACCCGAGTTGAGAGATATGAAGTCTCCAACGAGTTCTATAGCTAAAAGATGGAGGAGAATCGCTCAACTAGTGAGCATGTGCTCAGATTGTCTGGGTACTACAATCGCTTGAATCAAGTGGGAGTTAATCTTCCAGATAAGATAGTGATTGACAGAATTCTCTAGTCACCATCACCAAGTTAGTAGAACTTCGTGATGAACTATGATATGCAAGGGATAACGGAAACGATTCCCAAGCTCTTCGTAATGCGGAAATTGACGAAGATAGAAATCGAGAAAAACATCAAGTGTTGATGGTAGACAAGACCACTAGTTTCAAGAAAAGGGCAGAGGGAAGAAGGGGAACTTCAAGAAGAATAGCAAGCAAGTTGCTGCTCAAGTGAAAAAGCCCAAGTCTGATCCTAAGCCTGAGACTAAGTGCTTCTACTGTAAAGGGACTGGTCACTGGAAGCGGAACTACCCCAAGTGATTGGCAGATAAGAAGGATGGCAAAGTGAACATAAGTATATTTGATATACATGTTATTGATGTGTACTTTACTAGTGTTTATAGCAACCCCTCAATATTTGATACTAGTTCAGTTGCTAAGATTAGTAACTCGAAATAGGAGTTGCAGAATAAACAGAGACTAGTTAAGGGTGAAGTGATGATGTGTGTTGGAAGTGGTTCCAAGATTGATATGATCATCATCGCACACTCCCTATACTTTCGGGATTAGTGTTGAACCTGAATAAGTGTTATTTGGTGTTTGCGTTAAGCATGAATATGATTTGATCATGTTTGTTGTAATACGGTTATTCATTTAAGTAAGAGAATAAATTGTTGTTCTGTTTACATGAATAAAACCTTATATGGTTACACACCCAATGAAAATAGTTCGTTGGATCTCGATCGTAGTGATACACATAATCATAATATTGAAACCAAAAGATGCAAAGTTAATAATGATAGTGCAACTTATTTGTGGCACTACCGTTTAGGTCATATTGGTGTAAAGCGCATGAAGAAACTCCATGCTGATGGGCTTTTGGAATCACTTGATTATGAATCAGTTGATGCTTGCGAACCATGCCTTATGGGCAAGATGACTAAGACTCTGTTCTTCGGAAAAATGGAGCGAGCAACAGATTTGTTGGAAATCATACATACTGATGTATGTGGTCCGATAAATATTGAGGCTCGCGACAAGTATCATTATTTTCTGATCTTCGCAGATGATTTGAGCAGATATGAGTATATCTACTTGATGAAACATAAGTCTGAAACATTTGAAAAGTTCAAAGAATTTCAGAGTGAAGTGAAAAATCATCGTAACAAGAAAATAAAATTTCTACGATCTGATCATAGAGAAGAGTATTTGAGTTACGAGTTTGGTCTTCAATTAAAACAATGTGGAATAGTTTCACAAACTCATGCCACATGGAACACCACAGCATAATGGTGTGCCCGAACGTCATAACCGTACTTTATTGGATATAGTACAATCTATGATGTCTCTTACCGATCTACCACTATCGTTTTGGGGTTATGCATTAAAGACAGCTGTATTCACGTTAAAAAGGGCACCATCTAAGTCCGTTGAGACGACATAATCTGAACTGTGGTTTGGCAAGAAACCAAAGTTGTCGTTTCTTAAAGTTTGGGTTGCAATGCTTATATGAAAAAGTTTCAACTTGATAAGCTCAAACCCAAATTGGAGAAGTGCGTCTTCATAGGATACCCAAAAAGAAAAATGTTGGGTATACCTTCTATCACAGATCCGAAGGCAAGCTATTCGTTGCTGGGAATGGATCCTTTCTACAGAAGGAGTTTCTCTCGAAAGAAGTGAGTGGGAGGAAAGTAGAACTTGATAAGGTAATTGTACCTTCTCCCTTATTGGAAAGTAGTTCATCATAGAAATCTGTTCCTGTGACTACTACACCAATTAGTGAGGAAGCTAATGATGATGATCATGTAACTTCAGGTCAAGTTACTACCGAATCTCGTAGGTAAACCAGAGTAAGATCGCGCCAGAGTGGTACGGTAATCCTATTCTGGAAGTCATGCTACTAGATCATGATGAATCTACGAACTATGAAGAAGCGATGGTGAACCCAGATTCCGCAAAATGGCTTGAGGCCATGAAATCTGAGATGGGATCCATGTATGAGAACAAAGTATGGACTTTGGTTGACTTGCCCGATGATCGGGAAGCCATAAAAAATAAATGGATCTTCAAGAGGAAGACGGACGCTGATAGTAGTGTTACTATCTACAAAGCTAGAATTGTCGCAAAAGGTTTTCGACAAGTTCAAGGTGTTGACTACGATGAGAGTTTCTCACTCGTATCTATGCTTAAATCTATCCGAATCATGTTAGCAATTGCCGCATTTTATGAAATCTGGCAAATGGATAAACAAAACTGCATTCCTTAATAGATTTATTAAAGAAGAGTTGTATATGATACAACCAGAAGGTTTTATCAATCCTAAAGGTGCTAACAAAATATGCAAGCTCCAGCGATCCATCTATGGACTGGTGCAAGCATCTCGGAGTTGGAATATACGCTTTGATAAGTTGATCAAAGCATATAGTTTTATACAAACTTGCGGTGAAGCTTGTATTTACAAGAAAGTGAGTGGGAGCACTACAACATTTCTAATAAGTATATGTGAATGACATATTGTTGATCGGAAATAATGTAGAATTATTCTGTAAAGTATAAAGGAGTGTTTGAAAGGAGTTTTTCAAAGAAAGACTTCGGTAAAGCTGCTTACATATTGAGCTTCAAGATCTATAGAGATAGATCAAGACGCTTGATAAGTTTTTTCAATGAGTACATACCTTGACAAGATTTTGAAGTAGTTTAAAATGGAGCAGTCAAAGAAAGAGTTCTTGCCTGTATTACAAGGTGTGAAGTTGAGTAAGACTCAAAGCCCGACCACGGCAGAATATAGAAAGAGAATGAAAGTCATTCCCTATGCCTTGGCTATAGGTTCTATAAAGTATGCCATGCTGTGTACCAAATCTATTGTATACCCTACACTGTGTTAAGCAAGGGAGTACAATAGTGATATAAGAGTAGATCACTGGACAACGGTCAAACTTATCCTTAGTGGAATAAAGAAATATTTCTCAATTATGGAGGTGACAAAAAGGTTTGTCGTAAAAGGTTACATCGATGCAAGTTTTGACACAGATCTGGATGACTCTAAGTCTCAATCTAGATACATATTGAAAGTGGGAGCAATTAGCTAGAGTAGCTCCGTGTAGAGTATTGTTGACATAAATATTTGCAAAATACTTACGGATCTGAATGTGGCAGACCCGTTGACTAAAATTATCTCACAAGCAAAACATGATCACACCTTAGTACTCTTTGGGTGTTAATCACATAGCGATCTGAACTAGATTACTGACTCTAGTAAACCCTTTGGGTGTTGATCACATATCGATGTGAACTATGGGTGTTAATCACATGGTGATGTGAACTATTGCTGTTAAATCACATGGCGATGTGAATTAGATTATTGACTCTAGTGCAAGTGGGAGACTGAAGGAAATATGCCCTAGAGGCAATAATAAAGTTATTATTTATTTCCTTATATCATGATAAATGTTTATTATTCATGCTAGAATTGTATTAACCGGAAACATAATACATGTGTGAATACATAGACAAACAAAGTGTCACTAGTATGCCTCTACTTGACTAGCTCGTTAATCAAACATGGTTATGTTTCCTAATCATGGACAAAGAGTTGTTATTTGATTAATGGGGTCACATCATTAGTTGAATGATCTGATTGACTTGACCCATTCCGTTAGCTTAGCACTTGATCGTTTAGTATGTTGCTATTGCTTTCTTCATGACTTATACATGTTCCTGTAACTATGAGATTATGCAACTCCCGTTTACCGGAGGAACACTTTGGGTACTACCAAACGTCACAACGTAACTGGGTGATTATAAAGGAGTACTACAGGTGTCTTCAAAGGTACATGTTGGGTTGGCGTATTTCGACATTAGGTTTTATCACTCCGATTGTCAGAGAGGTATCTCTGGGCCCTCTCGGTAATGCACATCACATAAGCCTTGCAAGCATTGCAACTAATGAGTTAGTTGCGGGATGATGTATTACAGAACGAGTAAAGAGACTTGCCGGTAACGAGATTGAACTAGGTATTGGATACCGACGATCGAATCTCGGACAAGTAACATACCGATGACAAAGGGAACAACGTATGTTGTTATGCGGTCTGACCGATAAAGATCTTCGTAGAATATGTAGGAGCCAATATAGGCATCCAGGTCCCGCTATTGGTTATTGACCAGAGACGTGTCTCGGTCATGTCTACATTGTTCTCGAACCCGTAGGGTCCGCACGCTTAAGGTTACGATGACAGTTATATTATGAGTTTATGCATTTTGATATACCGAAGGTTGTTCGGAGTCCTGGATGTGATCACGGACATGACGAGGAGTCTCGAAATGGTCGAGACATAAAGATTGATATATTGGAAGCCTATGTTTGGATATCAGAAGTGTTTCGGGTGAAATCGGGATTTTACCGGAGTACCGGGAGGTTACCGGAACCCCCCGGGAGGTATATGGGCCTTAGTGGGCCTTAGTGGAAAAGAGAAGGGGCTGCCCAAGGTGGGCTGCGCGCCTCCCTCCCCTAGTCCTATTAGGACAAGGAGAGGTGGCCGGCCCCCCCTCTCTCTTTTCCCCCTCCGTGAATCCTATTCCAACTAGGATTGGGGGAGAATCCTACTCCCAGAGGGAGTAGGACTCTCCTGGCGCGCCTCCTGTGGCCGGCCAGCCTCCCCCCCTCTAGTCCTTTATATACTGAGGCAGAGGCATCCTAGAACACACAAGTTGATCCACGTGATCTATTCCTTAGCCTTGTGCGGTGCCCCCAGCCACCATATTCCTCGATAATACTGTAGCGGAGTTTAGGCGAAGCCCTGCTGCTGTAGTACATCAAGATCGTCACCACGCCGTCGTGCTGACGGAACTCTTCCCCGACACTTTGCTGGATCGGAGTCCGGGGATCATCATCGAGTTGAACGTGTGCTCGAACTCGGAGGTGCCGTAGTTTCGATCCTTGATCGGTTGGATCGTGAAGACGTACGACTACTTCCTCTACGTCGTGTCAACACTTCCGCAGTCGGTCTGCGTGGGTACGTAGACAACACTCTCCCCTCTCGTTGCTATGCATCACATGATCTTGCATGTGCGTAGGAAATTTTTTGAAATTACTACGGAACCCAACATTTACTTCCTCCGAGAAGGGCCTGAACTCGTAAACCTTGTGTCCTTACAACTTCTCCATAATTAAGATCTCCCCTCTCCATACTTACCCCCCTACATTACTGTTAGACTTAGAACCACGACAGCCGGCACGCCCACAAGGGCGAGGTAGACACAAACAACTCCCTCTCATGCCTGCGGAATCGTGTTACTTTCTAGTCATATGGCGAGAAAGTGATACAATAAGAAGAAAACAATCAAAACGTATGTCTCTCTAGCTAGCTAGTACCACAGGCTTAAGCTTGTACAAAAACCACTTCTGAGAGGAAGCCAGCCTTGCCTTGATATGGCTATATAAGCTGCTGGGGAATACACAAGGCTGGCAAACACCACGAGAAGTCCATTACCTGCATTTTTTAATACAGTACTAAATAAAAATGTTGAGTCTTGCTTGGACTCGTCGCGGCGACGCGGAGGTACCACCTACCCCAACCCCAACCTGGGGTGGCTGCTCTCTCCACGGACTCGACATTGAGGTGATGAGGGAGAAGGACACTGTCCCTGGCGACAACGGCAGCGGTCTAGTTGCAATCCCTTCATATTTCTGGGGTGCCCGGCTGGCGAAGCGGCAAGATGGAGTCTTCCCCTTGTACACGGGCTACTCGGCGGCGAGGGCCTTGGTCGGCAAGGGGACGGGGGCCATGTCAGATTTGAGAAGGCTGTCTCGCGAGGCGGAAGACATGCTGGCGGAGATGTTTGCTAGCATTAGCAGTGATGGCGGAGGCGACGCGGCGCGACCCAGGGTGGTGCAACTGCGATTGTCGCCAGAGCTGGCGCGGTGGAAAAGCACGCAGCACGCAATCGGCAGCGTGTTGCCCACTAAGGGCGTCGGGCTGGTCCAAGCCGCGCCGCAGGTTCTCGCCTTGCTGGGCGCCGCCGACTGGCCTGAGGCGATGACAACAACCAACGCCCTATCTGGTAGCGGCATGGCGAACCTGCTGATTGTCGTGGTGGACATGGCATTTTACTATGAGCACGAGTACCACAAGGTGTTCCCCTCCTTTAGCCGCCTCCTGCGCGACGGGCTCGCCGACGCCAGCTCGCTACGAACCCCTGGTGGCAGGCAGCGACGTGAGGCCGTCGCCATCGGCGCGTCCTACATCCGAGCCAAGATCGCATTGGAGGCGGCGCACAGGACGCTCCTCAAGGACCGGTCGGGGCAGATTAGTACTAGTAAATCCATTTTGAAAAGTAGTTTTCGTGACATACTAAGTCTGGCACTAGGTTTAAGTTGGACCACCTATAGCCTGCTTGAGCGACGCATGTTTCTGGTGTGCATGTCCACTTGACCTCGCTCCAGTAATTGTGGATCCTGGATATTGACACTTGTGGTCACCACTTGGAATCGGATTCCGATTTGGGCATTCCACTGGACCTCTGTTAGACTACTTATAGTGGGAATAGCTTAGATATTAATATTGCACACCCCAATATAAGTTTGCTTATGTGACAACTGTTAATAAGAAGAGATGTGTAATATGTTTTTTGCTACATCGCTCGCATTTCTGGTACAATCGGCGTCACATTTTGCCACATCGCACGGCCATCGTATTTTTTGCTACATACGACAACCAGTGTTATAAATTGCTACAACCGATGTCCCATCCGACTACAACCAACCTAGCGTTTTGCTATATCGCACGACCGTCACATTTTTGCTACAATCAGCGTCACTCGCCCCAACATCACAAATTGCTACAACCGGCAGCTCGGGGCTCTGCGATGGCTCAATGGTGAGAATTATTTTTTAGAATCGATGCTCGAATTTGCTGGAATGGGGCAAGCAAACGTGAGGTGAGCCGGACAAGCTGCGACATCGGGCGTGAGCGGCGGCAAGCATGCCGGCGAGCGGCGGCCATCGCAACCGAAGCATCTGCTTGCTTTTCTATGGGAAACGACTATTTGTTTTGAGATAAATGTCATTTACATTTTTATATACCGAAGAATATGACATTACCCTAGCAAGTCATTTCCGGACAATAATTATAAAAAAGTGATTTACAAGTGAGCCTCTAGTTTATTAAAACTGGGATGCGACTCACTCTATTAATATGCACGGCGCCAGTCACTCTGACTGAAACGGTCACCTGCTCGAAGCGAGCAGCTGATCAATGAATATATATTGTAAATATGGGCTGATCTTATTTTTTAATTAAATATGTGTTTCATATTCACTTTTGTATATTAGAGATAAAAAACATATGGCTTTGGAGGATGCTTTGAAAATGTCGATTGACAAAGCTTTAAGATGGATAAACTGAAAAACTCATCGTATTCCCGCCCAACTGAAAGAGATGCATGTAAACAATTGTACTTCTTTATATATTTGTTACACATGATAACAGAAACGAGGTATTCCCTATACATGTTTGTTTTTTGAGAGTAAGAGAAAGATGAAGATGTATTATGTCGACGATCAAAAAGAATCCGTCGACAAGAGTGTTGACGCGATGTTATTGAAAGGAGTCAAAAATTCATTGCTAGTTATATAAATCAATAGAAATATAAAAAATAAGGGCATTCTACTAATAGAGCTAGTTGTGAACGGAGAGGACCCTCATTTTGCCCATCATCAGGACCATGGACCCTGAGTAGTACGATGATCGACAAGGAAACCCGCAAGAATGTCTGGCCGTCGTCCTCGATATGCTCGGCACCGTCTGGCCGTCCCTCGTCACTGCCCGGCACGCCCACAAGGGCGAGGTAGACACAAACAACTCCCTCTCATACCTGCGGAATCGTGTTACTTTCTAGTCATATGGCGAGAAAGTGATACAACAAGAAGAAAACAATCAAAACGTATGTCTCTCTAGCTAGCTAGTACCACAGGCGTAAGCTTGTACAAAAACCAGTTCTGAGAGGAAGCTAGCCTTGCGTTGATATGGCTATACAAGGCTGGTAAACACCACGAGAAGTCCATTACCTGCATTTTTTTAATACAGTACTAAATAAAAATGTTGAGTCTCGCTTGGACTCGTCGCGGCGACGCGGAGGTACCACCCACCCCAACCCCAACCTGGGGTGGCTGCTCTCTCCACGGACTCGACATTGAGGTGGTGAGGGAGAAGGACACTGTCCCTGGCGACAACGACAGCGGTCTAGTTGCAATCCCTTCATATTTCTGGGGTGCCCGGCTGGCGAAGCGGCAAGATGGAGTCTTCCCCATGTACACGGGCTACTCGGCGGCGAGGGCCTTGGTCGGCAAGGGGATGGGGGTCATGGCAGATTTGAGAAGGCTGTCTCGCGAGGCGGAAGACATGCTGGCGGAGATGTTTTCTAGCATTAGCAGTGATGGCGGAGGCGACGCGGCGCGGCCCAGGGTGGTGCAACTGCGATTGTCGCCGGAGATGGCGCTGTGGAAAAGCACGCAGCACGCAATCGGTAACTTGTTGCCCACTAAGGGCGCCGGGCTGGTCCAAGCCGCGTCGCAGGTTCTTGCCTTGCTGGGCGCCGCCGACTGGCCTGAGGCGATGACAACAACCAACGCCCTATCTGGTAGCGGCATGGCGAACCTGCTGATTGGCGCCTACGACGTGCGCACCCTCTTCTCCAACTACGTGGTGGACATGGCATTTTACTACGAGCACGGGTACCACAAGGTGTTCCCCTCCTTCAGCCGCCTCCTGCGCGACGGGCTCGCCGACGCCCGCTCGCTACGAACCCCTGGTGGCCGGCAGCGACGCGAGGCCGTCGCCATCGGCGCGTCCTACATCCGAGCCAAGATCGCATTGGAGGCGGCGCACAGGACGCTCCTCAAGGACCGGTCGGGGCAGATGGACCGCCACACCGCCCAGGTCATGTCCCTGTGCGAGAGCAGCATCCTCGGCATGGGGGCTGAGGCCATAGCCCGGGGATTCGATGTTGGCGCCGTCACGAGCGACCTCGTCTTCAGCTCGCCCGGCACCGATGTCATCGATGTGGGCAGCGACATGGTAAACTCCGAGGTCATGAACTCGTTCCTCAACGTGGCCGACATCGCCGCCTCAGGCGTGGTGAGCGAGACGGCGCTGCGGGCCATCTACGACGCCTACGCTGCCACTGGAGCTCGGATGTACACTCAGAGGTGGCACGAGCCTGTGGCCCGGATGTGCATCACCTTGTACACTTGGCATCTGCACAACGACCGGCACATGTTCCTCCGCCGCGCCCTCCTAGGATGGCCCAAGGCCCGCAAGTCCCCGGCGCAGCCCCAGCGCGAGGCCGACTTCGACGAGGTCTTCGACACCGACTTTCATACCACTGGCTTCAGCAGGCCCCTTGACCCTGAGTATGCCTGCAATGGGGAAGAAACCTGCGACCACGTCCGGCGCTTCCTCAAAGTAAAAGGAGACCAAGACCACCTGTTGGCCGCCCTTTGGTCGTCCATTGTCACCGGTCCGCTGGAGTATGTCCGGATGGGCGAGGTGGACGAGCAGCGTGAGAAACACCTCATTGAATCCTCGCGCCTGCAAATGGTCCAGCTCTTCTCCAAGGGCCTCATCGACGAAATGGTTTGGCTCGTCGCCCATGCAAGCCACCATGCCTGGCAGGTGAACTATCTGTTTGAGGCCGCCATGTTTGGCAGCATCCTGGACGGGGGCGAGTTGATAGGCAAGCTCGATCGGGCGGAATAGGCTGTCAACATGCATCCATCTTAATTATATTCGGCCGGCCGGCCTGCTGCTGTGATCGATCCGAACGAACGTGGTTAATTCTGCATGCATGCATGTTTTCCTTTTCAAGTATATATATCTATGTACTGTATTTTCTTTCTTCTTTGGGAATCCCCTTTCTTTCCAATCATACGATGACATTCACCTTTTTTCCATCTCATTCATCCCAAACTCAAAATATTATGTATGTATGTATGTATGTATGTATGTATGTATGTTACTTACAGTTTATATACGTGCATCTACTCCTATTTAATTTACATGAGGTCGACATTGCTGTCCTCTCCAAATTCCAACCAAACCTTCTTGGTGTCGTTCGTCCAAGAAGCAAATCTCGGAAATGATATGTTTCATCTGCTACTCACAACTATCCTCAAACACCATCTTTTTTGTTTTGTATAAATAAATATCCATATGGAACGGTAAAAATAGAGCCAGCCATATAATAGCGGAAATTAATTAATTAAGCAACTAGTGTTTTTCTCTTTTTCTTTTTTGAAAAGAAGGATAGCCTTCGGCCTCTGCATCAAAGTGATGCATGCAACCATTTAAAAAAAAA
>NC_041386.1:602551819-602555084 GCF_002162155.2 Triticum dicoccoides | reverse complement strand
TGTTGATTATATATGTGTGATTACAACGTCTAGAGAGATTACAGGGAGGTTTGGAGAGATAGAGCTTATCTCAAAAGACTAGGCAAAAAAATATGTCTATCTCACATATTTAGTTGTACATGTTTATCCTAACAGGTGCGTGTTTTTTGCATTGTTTTGCTCCGAATTTCCACAGTTTTCTTTGCGAGTTTTAACAGGTGCATGTTCATGATTAGTAACAGGTATATAGGTATATTCATTAGTCTTTTTTTCGATGTCGATAGATTGTTCGGCAATGTACTTCACATGTGGTATGACAACAAAGATTAATATTTTTGTGAACTTCAATAGTTTGTTCCGCACGCAATATTCCTTGAGATCTTTCTGATTATGTCAAATAGGCGCCAGAAGGTAATAGGGCTGGGAGTCTTAGGGATGAAGGACAATGAACGCACCCCTCATCAGTGAACGAACCTTTATTGGCCCGTTGCTAACTGGGATTTCAGATATACTCCCTCCGTTCCAAGTTATTTGTCTCCGCTTCATCTAAATACGAATGTGTCAAGATGAAAAAGGTATCTAAAGATGGATGCATATCTGGAAAAAAGTACTATAATTAATTTGTGACAGAGGGAGTACTACTACATACCACTACTATTTACTCCCTCCGAATTTCCACAGTTTTCTTTAGGAGTTTTAATAGGTGCATGTACATGATTAGTAACAGGTATATAGGTATATTCATTAGTCTTTTTTTCGTCTCGATAGATTGTTCGGCAATGTACTTCACATGTGGTGTGACAACAAAGATTAATATTTTTGTGAGGTTTAACAGTTTGTTCTACAAGCAATATTCCTTGAGATCTTTCAGAATAATTATGATATTAGAAATTTATCTACATGATTATGGCAAATAGGCGCTGGGAGTCTTGGGGTTGAAGGACAATGAACGCACCCCTCATCAGTGAATGATCCTTTTTTGTCGCGCCGCTAACTGGGATTTCAGATATACTCCCTCCGTTCCAAGTCATTTGTCTCTGCTTCATCTAAATATGAATGTATCCACATCAAAAAAGGTGTCTAAAGATGGATGCATATATGAAAAAAAGTAAGACAAGTAATTTGTGACAGAGGGAGCATTACTACATACTACCAATTATTTACTCCCTATGTACATAGTTTTAAATTTCGTTTTTATTAAAAAAAAGATCTTTGACCAATATTATTGGAAAATATAGAAACATGTATGACTCCAAATTAGTACCAGTAAATCCATTTTGAAAAGTAGTTTCGTGACATACTAAGTTTGATACTCCCTCCGACCCAAATTAATTAACTCAGATTTGTCTAGGTACCAATGTGTCTAGTCACAAAGCAAAAGTATATACCTACGTATCTAGACAAATCTGATTCAATCAATTTGGATCGGAGAAGTATATATAAAGTGGCTTACTTCAAAAACAGAAGTATCCTTTTTCGTGGAAGGAGAGAGTAGTCGATAAACTTTTGCATGCATCAACACTATGACGCATGTAGATGATGTATTCCGGTGACACAGTTATAGATGATGTAACCATGTCACCCACTGGCACTAGGTTTAAGTTGGACCACCTATAGCCTGCTTGAGCGACGCATGTTGCTGGTGTGCATGTCCACTTGACCTCGCTCCAGCAATTGCGGATCCTGGATACTGACACTTGTGGTCACCACTTGGAATCGGATTCCGATTTGGGCGTTCCACTGGACTCTGTTAGACTACTTATAGTGGGAATAGCTTAGATATTAATATTGCACACCCCAATATAAGTTTGCTTATGTGACAACTGTTAATAAGAAGAGATGTGTTTCTGGTAACGTAATATGTTTTTTGCTACATCGCTCGCATTTTTGGTACAATCGGCGTCACATTTTGCCACATCGCACGGCCATCGTATTTTTTGCTACATACGACAACCAGTGTTATAAATTGCTACAACCGATGTCCCATCCGACTACAACCAACCTAGCGTTTTGCTATATCGTCGCACGACCGTCACATTTTTGCTACAATCAGCGTCACTCGCCCCAACATCACAAATTGCTACAACCGGCAGCTCGGGGCTCTGCAATGGCTCAACGGTGAGAATTATTTTTTAGAATCGATGCTCGAATTTGCTGGAACGGGGCAAGCAAACGTGAGGTGAGCCGGACAAGCTGCGACATCGGGCGTGAGCGGCGGCCATCGCAACCGAAGCATCTGCTTGCTTTTCTATGGGAAACGACTATTTGTTTTGAGATAAATGTCATTTACATTTTTATGTACCGAAGAATATGACATTACCCTAGCAAGTCATTTCCGAAGAATAATTATAAACAAGTGATTTACAGGTGAGCCTCTAGTTTATTAATACTGGGATGCGACTCACTCTATTAATATGCATGGCGCCAGTCACTCTGACTGAAACGGTCACCTGCTCGAAGCGAGCAGCTGATCAATGAATATATATTGTAAATATGGGCTGATCTTATTTTTTTAATTAAATATGTGTTTCATATTCACTTTTGTATATTAGAGATAAAAAACATATGGCTTTGGGGGATGCTTTGAAAATGTCGATTGACAAAGCTTTAAGATGGATAAACTGAAAAACTCATCGTATTCCCGCCCAACTGAAAGAGATGCATATAAACAATTGTACTTCTTTATATATTTGTTACACATGATAACAGAAACGAGGTATTCCCTATACATGTTTGTTTTTTGAGAGTAAGAGAAAGATGAAGATGTATTATGTCGACGTTCAAAAAGAATCCGTCGACAAGAGTGTTGACGCGATGTTATTGGAAGGAGTCAAAAATTCATTGCTAGTTATATAAATCAATAGAAATATAAAAAATAAGGGCATTCTACTAATAGAGCTAGTTGTGAACGGAGAGGACCCTCATTTTGCCCATCATCAGGACCATGGACCCTGAGTAGTACGATGATCGACAAGGAAACCCGCAAGAATGTTTGGCCGTCGTCCTCGATATGCTCGGCACCGTCTGGCCGTCCCTCGTCACTGCCCGGCACGCCCACAAGGGCGAGGTAGACACAAACAACTCCCTCTCATACCTGCGGAATCGTGTTACTTTCTAGTCATATGGCGAGAAAGTGATACAACAAGAAGAAAACAATCAAAACATATGTCTCTCTAGCTAGCTAGTACCACAGGCGTAAGCTTGTACAAAAACCAGTTCTGAGAGGAAGCCAGCCTTGCGTTGATATGGCTATATAAGCTGCTGGGGAATACACAAGGCTGGCAAA
>NC_041386.1:602349889-602392100 GCF_002162155.2 Triticum dicoccoides | reverse complement strand
CCGGTGCTAACTTGATCACTGGGAAATGGATCTTCAAGCACAAAACCGACGCCAGCGGTGCGCTTGCCCGCTACAAAGCACGCTGGGTCATGCGTGGGTTCCGCCAGCGCGCCGGCATCGACTACGGCGAAACATTCTCCCCCATCGTCAAGCCGGCAACGATCCGCACGGTGCTCACCCTGGCTGCGTCGCGTGGCTGTCCCGTGCACCAACTCGACGTGTCCAGCGCGTTTCTTCATGGCACCTTGGAGGAGGAAGTTTGCTGCCTGCCGCCTGCCGGCTTCGTCGACCCGTCCAAGCCAGAACACGTCTGCCGCCTCTCCAAGTCCTTGTACGGGCTGAAGCAGACGCCCCGTGCCTGGTTCCTCCGCTTCGCCGGCTTCGTTCGCTCGATTGGCTTCACAGCCACGCGCTCAGACTCTTCCCTCTTCACTTTTCGGCACGGCGACGACACAGGGTTCCTCCTCCTCTACGTTGACGACATCGTGCTCACCGTGTCCTCGCACGTCGTGCTCCACCAAGTCATCACGCGCCTCATTGGCGAGTTTGCGATGAAGGACCTGGGCTCCCTCCACTTCTTCCTCGGGATCCGTATCACGCGCACCTTGGCTGGGTTCTTCCTGTCCCAGCACCAGTACGCTGACGAACTCCTGGATCGTGCCGGCATGGACACCTGCCGTCCCTCGCCGACGCCCATTGACACGAAGAGCAAGCTTCCCTCGGCTGACGGGCCGTGCGTTGCCGACCCTTCCGCGTATCGGAGCATCGCCGGCGCTCTCCAGTACCTCACCATCACGCGGCCCGAGATCTCCTACGCCGTGCAGCAGATATGCCTCCACATGCATGACCCGCGAGAGTGCCATCTCGCGCTTGTCAAGCGCCTGTTGCGGTACGTGCGCAGCTCGTGTGCACTCGGCCTTCATCTCCGCGCCTCGAGCACTCTGGATCTCCGCGCGTTCACTGACGCGGACTGGGCCGGCTGCCCCAACACGCGCCGCTCCACGTCCGGCTTCTGTGTTTACCTCGGCGACGCACTCATCTCCTGGTCTTCCAAGTGCCAAGCAACCGTCTCGCGATCCAGCGCCGAGGCCGAATACCGCGGCGTCGCCAACGCCGTTGCTGAGTGCATTTGGCTCCGTTAGCTCCTCGGCGAGCTCTTCGCTCCGGTGAGCAAGGCGACGCTGGTGTACTGCGACATCGTGTCTGCTGTCTACTTATCGGCCAACCCCGTGCATCATCGACGGACCAAGCACGTGGAGCTCGACATCCTCTTCGTCCGCGAGCGCGTCGCCCTCGGCCAGTTTCGTGTTCTTCACATCCCCACGCGTCAACAACTCGCCGACATCATGACCAAAGGCCTGCCGTCGGACGTTTTCTCGGAGTTTGGATCCAGTCTTTGCGTCGCCGGCGACGACGTCACGACTACAGGGGGTGTTAGACTGTACTGCTCTTGTATATCGCATATGTATACGTATAGCCGCTGGCATACGGTGTAGAGCGTGCGTGTGATCGTGGCGCCCTCCTGCAGTGTTAGTGGCGCACAATCTCTACTAGTGGAGCACCCATGATCTCCCTGGGCCGCCGTCCTGTAAGTGTATATATGGCACTGCCTAGAGCATAATCGAGTATGGTGATCAGTTCTCCCTAATCTTCTCAGTTTACATATATGATCGGATCCGATTGTTAAAGCAGATTGATTCGTTCAGTTCCTTGCGGCTGCACCATATGTACATATTATATACCCAAGCATCTATTTCCGGGGATGTTTTTGCTTTGAGGTTTCACCACTTGGCTGAAAATGACTGCTTGGTAAACATGTTCAGGGCACGTGTATTTGTTTGGGAGATGACCGTGTACGAATATGTGGTGTCTTTAGGTTTTCGTTTGAATTTTTTTGAACGTGTGTACGTGCTTCGTTGGTTTGCCTGTTAAATGATATGGGTGTAGTTGTAACGTGACATATGTCACGGGGTGTAACTTGTGTGCGTGTGTTGTAACTTGGGCAGGTTGTTGGAGGTTAGAGATCCTTATCTTGTATAGTCTTGGATGAGGGGTCAAGCTAACACAACAACCTGCCAACCGATGTAATCTTGTCTTGCTATTTAACACGCACGCGTCCCTGCCAGGAGGTATACGCTTCACCTCTTTTCTTTCATGGTATCAGAGCCTACCTCAGGTTCATCCATGGCGAGCTCTTCCTCCGCAAGTTCCTTCCCCTCGTCTCCGTTTGCACACAACGCAACCGAGAAGCTGACGAGAGGGAACGAGGCCTTATGGCGCGCCACGGTGCTCTCAGCCATCAGGGGAGCGCAGATGGCAAGCTTCCTCGACACCGAGCAGTCGCCTCCGCCCACGACCATTGAGGTCACCGGCGATGACGGCAAAACCAAGACAAAGGCGCCGAACCCAGAGTTCGGTGTGTGGTACGCGCGGGATCAGCAGGTTTTCTCATACCTGCTGACTACGCTACCGCGTGAGATAGCCGTCCAAGTGGCAACCTGCCACACTGCGACCGAGCTATGGAACACGGTGCAAGGGATGCTTGTGTCGCACACTAGGGCGCAGACCGTCAGCGTCAGAATTGCCCTAGCCAATCTTCAGAAGGGTAACTCCACGATCACAGAGTATGTTGGTAAGGTCCGAACCCTGTGTGATGAACTAACTGCTTCAGGGAAGGCCTTGGACGAGGAAGAGGTGATCTCCCACATCCTTGCTGGACTGGATGAGGAGTACGACCCAGTGGTGTCGGCCATGTGTTCCAGGGTCGAACCTGTCAAGATCCCGGAGTTGTTCTCACAGCTTCTGAGTTTTGAGACTCGCCTGAATCTCCGCGGAGGGTCCTCTCAATCGTCCGCAAATGCGGCGGCGCATGGGCGCGGCTTCAACAAGAACAACAACTCCATCAGCAACGGTGATCGCGGCAGTGGTCGCGGCTTCAACAACAAACCAGGCGGCGATGGTGACCGTGGCCGTGGTGGTGACCACGGCCGTGGTCGAGGCAACTCGGGAGGCAGGGGAACTACAACAACAACTCCTCTGCCAAGCCGGTGTGCCAGATCTGTGGAAAAGTTGGCCACCCTGCTTGGAAGTGCTGGAAGCGCTACGACTCTTCATATCAGGGAGGAGAGGAGCGCTCTCGGCCAACATGGCTGCTCATCAGTATGGGGTTGACACCAACTGGTACATGGACAGTGGTGCAACCGACCATATTACAAGCGATCTGGAGAAGCTGACCATTCGGGAGAGGTACACGGGCGGTGATCAGATTCATACTGCAAACAGATCAGGTATGTCCATTGATCATATTGGTTATGTAGCTATTTCTACCCCAGATCGCAATCTTCATCTAAAAGATGTTCTTCATGTTCCGGAGGTAACAAAAGATTTGACTTGCTCTTGACAATAATACTATTGTTGAAATTCACCCTCATTTTTTTCTCATCAAGGATCTGGAAACGAGGAAGGTTCTACTTCGAGGCAGGGGTAGAAGAGGGCTCTATCCTGTCAAACACACCGGGGGAAACGTCCAGAAGCATGTGCTCAATGTCACCAAACCACCTCTGGATTGGTGGCATAGACGTTTAGGTCACCCTTCTTCCATTGTTGTTAGGAAGATTCTTAGTGAGAATAAGCTCCCGTGTGTCAATAACGATAGCAATAAGCATGTATGTGACGCCTGCCAAAAGGGCAAAAGTCACCAGTTACCTTATCCTCAATCCTTGAGTGAATCTAAATTTCCTTTGGAACTTGTCTTTTCTGGTGTGTGGGGTCTTGCTGTTGAAACAGTAGGCAGAAAAAAAATACTATGTGAGTTTTATCGATGATTTTAGTAAATTCACATGGATCTATCTCATCAAGCACAAATCTGAAGTTTTTCAGAAATTCCATGACTTCCAAAACCTTGTTGAACGACGTTTTGATCGCAAGATTCTTGCTCTCCAAACAGATTGGGGAGGGGAGTACGAAAAGTTGAACTCTTTCTTCACCAAAATTGGCATTTCACACCATGTATCATGTCCTCATGCTCATCAGCAGAATGGGTCAGCTGAGCGCAAACACCGTCACATTGTTGAGGTCGGCCTCTTCTTGCTCGCTCAAGCCTCTATGCCCTTGAAGTTTTGGGATGAGGCCTTCCTTGCCGCAACCTATCTGATCAATAGGGTTCCAAGCAAAGTCATAAATCATGAAACACCTCTTACTAGGTAATTCGGTGAAACTCCCAACTATTCCTCTCTTAGAATTTTTGGGTGTGCTTGTTGGCCCAATTTACGTCCATATAACACACATAAACTCCAATTTCGATCAAAGCAATGTGCTTTCCTTGGTTATAGTAACATGCACAAAAGCTACAAGTGCCTTGATATCTCCACAAGGCGTGTATACATTTCTAGGGATGTGGTGTTTGATGAAAACATTTTTCCTTTTGCGGCCCTTCATCCTAATGCCGGTGCTCGTCTAAGGGCTGAGATTCTTTTACTTCCTCCTGACCTACTTAATCCTACTGATCAAGGGGGAGAAATAGTTGGTGATCAAATGATTAATAGGACTACTAATGGTTCTGATGATGTAGGAAGTCGGAGGGAAAAAATCCAGCAGAAAACATTGGTTTTGGTCATGATTTTATGCTGCAGATACAGCCAAACCGGCCCGGCTCGGAACACGGAGCAGATCCTCCTGCGCACACGGATCTCGAGAGATCTGGTGGTAGGACAGATTCGCCTGCGCGCGTGGATCCCGAGAGATCTGGCGGCGCTGCTGCATCTGCCGCGCGCACAGACTCAGAGGCGGAAACGCGCACTCCGGCTGGCGCGGCCACCCCACCTGATGCGGGCAGCCCATCCACGGGTGACACGCGGCCAGGTTCGCGGTCAGGTGCGCGGGCTGGCGCAGGTGCGTCCAATGCGTCGCCATCACCGATTGATGAGGAGGCGCGGACTCTCGGGCGTGTGTCGCCTGGACGCGTCTCCGCCTCGCCTCCCGACAAGACCAATTCCCAGGTCCGACCGCGTCCAGAACCGGCTGCAGGATCTTCTGCAACATCAGGATCTTATGTGGCCGTTGAACCGGAGCGACCCAATACACGGTCACAAAGAGGCATTTTTAAACCACTTGTTCCTAAAGATGGAACGGTCAGTTATGGTAAAAATTTCATGGTTGTAAACTTTGCTGCTACTGGTGAGCCTCGTGATCTAGCTGAAGCACTAGATGATAAAAACTGGAAACGAGCTATGGAGGTAGAGTATGATGCACTTATGAAAAATCAAACTTGGCATCTAGTCTCACCTAAACAAGGTAGAAACATTATAGATTGCAAATGGGTATACAAAATTAAGAGGAATTCTAATGGTACAATAGATAGATACAAAGCTAGACTAGTAGCAAAGGGGTTTAAACAACGTTATGGAATTGACTATGAAGACACTTTTAGTCCAGTAGTTAAGGCAGCTACTATTAGACTTGTTCTGTCTATTGTTGTTTCCAGGGGATGGACTCTTCGCCAATTGGATGTGCAGAATGCGTTCTTACATGGCATTCTCGAGGAAGAGGTATACATGAAGCAACCACCTGGGTTTGTGGATGGCACCAAACCACAGCATGTGTGTAAATTGGACAAAGCACTGTATGGTCTGAAACAGGCGCCCAGAGCTTGGTACTCAAGACTAAGCACAAAGCTCCAACAACTTGGTTTCCGACCCTCAAGGGGAGATACTTCTCTGTTTTTCTTCAAAAATGAGGAGGTGATCATTTATATGCTTATATATGTAGATGATATAATTGTTGCTAACTCCTCTCCACAAGCCACCTCAGCTTTACTTAAGAACTTGAAGAATGATTCTGCTCTCAAAGACTTGGGAGAATTACATTATTTCCTTGGCATAGAAGTAAAACAGGTACATGATGGTATATTGCTGACTCAGGAAAAATATGCCAAGGATATACTCAAGCGTGTAGGTATGAGAGACTGTAAACCCTCCAGTACACCTTTATCTACAACAGAAAAATTATCATTGCATGAAGGAGAGTTGTTGAGTCCAGCGGAAGGGACTAAATATAGAAGTGTGGTGGGTGCACTACAATATTTAACTTTGACAAGACCTGATATATCCTTCTCTGTTAACAAGGTCTGTCAATTTCTGTACTCCCCTACTTCACTTCATTGGAAAACAATAAAAAGGATATTGAGATATATTCAAGGAAGTGCTGGTATAGGACTGAAAATATGTAAATCACCCTCAACAACTGTTAGTGCCTTTTCTGATGCAGATTGGGCAGGGTGTCCTGATGACAGAAGGTCTACAGGTGGATTTGCTGTTTTCTTTGGTTCTAACCTCATATCCTGGAATGCAAAGAAACAAGCAACAGTCTCTCGCTCTAGTACTGAAGCAGAATATAAATCTCTGGCAAATGCAACAGCTGAGGTAATGTGGATGGAAACTTTACTAGATGAGCTAGGAGTAAGAAGAACAAGCACTTCTTGCCTATGGTGTGATAATCTTGGAGCAACGTATCTCTCAGCTAATCCAGTGTTTCATGCAAGGACTAAACACATAGAGATTGATTTTCACTTTGTCAGAGAGAGGGTTGCTAGGAAACTATTGGAAATCAGGTTCATCCCAACAAGAGACCAAGTGGCGGATGGTTTTACAAAACCATTACAGATTCGACAACTACAAGCCTTCAAGAACAATCTCAACCTTGACACGTTTAGATTGAGGGAGGATGTTAAATGATATGGGTGTAGTTGTAACGTGACATATGTCACGGGGTGTAACTTGTATGCGTGTGTTGTAACTTGGGCAGGTTGTTGGAGGTTAGAGATCCTTATCTTGTATAGTCTTGGATGAGGGGTCAAGCTAACACAACAAGCTGCCAACCGATGTAATTTTGTCTTGCTATTTAACACGCACGCGTCCCTGCAAGGAGGCATACGTTTCACCTCTTTTCTTTCAGAGCCAAAACGACGACTCCCGACCGTGGGCGGACTAACTAACAACTTGGGACTATATGGACGTGTTTGATTGCCTGCACGAGTCCTAACCAGGCCCGCGCGGGAAGGAAACGGACTGTTTGATTGACTGTATAGGCTTGCATAGCATGGAACTTAAAGCACCTCTCGGCCTGGCTCGCTGGAAATGCACATATCGGCAGTTTCTTGCAAGCCATGCCGAGGCGAGCGCAAGCGAGCGGGCCCTTGCATGAGAGGAGACAAGAGGGATGCGAGGTGATTAGGTGAGGTCTTCTTCAACCTCCATTAAGCTTCTATCTAATCTCCTATCCCTTTGATCTACACAACGGTGCTTCGATTCGAGGTAAGCTCTACACGAAAAAGATGCACCTCGATGCTAAGGTTTCATTCAAGCAATCAGTTCGTAGTTTTGTCAGCCGTAAGTTCTTAATTTCGTGCTTCCATTTGGAGCTATTCTGGACGAATTTTGTCAGATTCGTCGCGCACAATCTATTGTTTGAAATTTCCTTTCACAAGATGCCTAATTTTGCAGTTCCGCACAACATTTGTGTTGTAAGTTTTTGGTTTCGACGATCGTAACTTCATCTCTCCATGTCGAGCTCCTTTATCCTCTGCTCAGAGCCCTCCTATTCGTCCCTCTCGATGCCGACGCCCTTCCCCTTGATCTCCTTGCCCGCGTCCTACTACACTAGAGTCGTTTCCGGCGTCGCTCATCTCGGCCTACTCTCTGTCGTCCTCCTACTGCACTGACGCTGCAATGGCGCGCACACTGCAGTTTGCCGCGCCACCAACGGGGTTGATCATCTTGGCCTCCTCTCGGCCTCCTCTCTCTCGTCCCATTACACTGGAGTCGCTTCCGACGTCGATCATCTCGGCCTCCTCTCTCGTCCTACTGCACGAACGATCGATACCATGGCGCGAGCACTGCATTCTCCTCCTCTGTCCATTGTCTTTGCACGAGCACCGCAACTAGTTCGTCGATGGTGTCGCTCAGCCACGACTTCATGCTCGTCATGTTGGACACGTACCATTATCCACCGCAATCGTCATGGTCCAGAGCACACTGCATTTCTTCTCCCCCTTCTTCTGCTAGCTCTTAACCCTGTGTGCTAAGTGCAAGTGCTAACTCTTAATCATACCCCGTGCGGGCAACCAAACAGCGTGTAGTTGTATGCGCCGAGACAATGCAGGCAACCAAACAACGTGCCAAAGTTGACCCCCTAATGCAGGAAGTCCATATGCAGGCAACCAAACAATTTGTAGATGTCGCATATGAGGCTGTTTTTCTAGAGCCAGACTGAGTGGAGAAGGGTATGCAACACAGGTACTATAGCCGACGGTAACCAAACACGCCCTATATTGCCGTGCGGAGTGTGCACACTACTGTATGCCTACATTGGATTTTTTTTTCTTGTGTATAACAATAGTTCATTTTTGCATATTGTCAGAATTTCCTAGTGTTTAGAGTGGGCGCACAAGACAGACTTGTAATGCTCTTGTTGTTCCACGACTGATTATCCTGTAGCATGGCTCGACATGTATTGTAGCCCATAAATTGTACTGCTTTATAAAATGTGCATGTGCATATACATTTCCACATACACATGACAACATGAGGCTATCGCGGCTCATATATAGACATACATGGGAATACTACTTAGTAATTAGCAGAGACATACGTATGGCATGATGCATATTGCATGTTTATATGGACGTACTTGAAGAGATGAAAGAAGAAAGAAGAGAGAAGAAGGCCAGCCTTGATGAAATCAATCAACCAATCATGTATTTGAACTGCAAAAACGTCTTATAATTTAGTAGAGAGGTAGTACGTAGCTACCTAGATCCCCGCTCGCTCGTTCCTCTCGTTTGTTTCCTCTGCGTATGCCCGTATTTCTTTCTGTATTTCTCCAGATTGAGTGAATCAACAGAATCCTCTCGGGTTTTTTTTGTCCACACCTCCACAAACACGATTCCATCTCAAAATTTTGCATGCGCGTAGAAAAAACATCAATGTTTCTCCAAAAAAACCAGAACTTTTTAATTGTTTTTTTTCGGATTTTTACTCTTCATCCGAGATCGTTGAGCTCGAGCTCTCGACAACACTTTCACAGGAGGCAAAAAAGGAACAGAAAAGGTTTGCAATCAGCTAGCCTACGTTTCTTTTCAATTCCAAACTAATCGGAATTGGTTTGTATGCATGATTCTGTAAAATATTATGGGAAGCATAGAACCCTTTGCTCGGGCCGCATTGCATTATATAGAACATATGCCGTGGCTTACAAAATTGGATCGAGGCTAGATCGATCGGTTACAGAAGGATATTCGGGAGAGGTTGAAACAGAAGAAGAGATAGAATAGGTTTACAATTCAAAGAGAATTCTATCCCTATACAACAACTAATTCCAACACTCCCCCTCAATCTAAACCTCATGAAGCTTTGCGAAGGTTGAGATTGTACTTGAACTCATCTAATCTTCTCATGGTGAGTGGTTTTGTGAAGCCATCGGCAAGTTGGTCTCCTATAGGTATGAACCGAATGTCAAGTAGCTTTCGAGCTACTCTTTCTTTGACAAAGTGAAAACCAACTTCAATATGTTTGGTACGAGCATGAAAAACAGGATTAGCTGAAAGATAGGTGGCACCAATGTTATCACACCATAACCTAGCAGCTTGTGGAGCCTTAATCCCAAGCTCATAAAGTAAAGTTTGTATCCACATTACTTCAGCTGTTGCATTTGCCAAAGCTTTATACTCAGCCTCAGTGCTTGACCTTGAAACTGTAGCCTGTTTTCTTGCACTCCATGATACAAGGATTGTTCCCAGAAACACGGCAAAATCACCTGTGGACCTTCTGTCATCAGGACAACCTGCCCAGTCTGCATCAGAATATGCAGTAACAAGCATGGATGAAGACCTGGTAATATGAAGCCCAAGTCCCTTGAAAACTTAAGATACCTCAAAATTCTCTTGACTGCAGTCCAATGAGTAGTTCTAGGTGCATGTAAATATTGACATACTTTGTTCACAGAATAAGAAATGTCAGGACGTGTAAGAGTCAAATATTGTAAAGTACCTACAACACTCCTGTAATTTGTAGCATCCTCTGGTCCAAGTACTTCTCCACTTTCAACTGTAAGTTTTTCTGAGGTTGAGATTGGTGTACTCACAGGTTTACAATGTTTCAATCCCACTCTCCTAAGAATGTCAGTAGTATATTTGTCTTGTGTGAGAAGTATGCCATCCTTTACCTGTTTAACCTCTATACCAAGAAAGTAGTGAAGATTACCTAGATCCTTAAGAGAAAACTCCAGTTTCAGATCCTTAAGCAAACAAGTGGTGACATCTGAGCTTGAACTAGCAACAATTATATCATCAATATAAACAAGCACAAATATGGTGATATTGCCTTTATTATAAAAGAACAAAGAGGTATCTGCTTTTGATGGTGTAAACCCAAGTTGTTGTAACTGCATGCTCAATCTTGAGTACCAAGCTCTAGGGGCCTGTTTCAAACCATATAAAGCTTTATCCAACTTACAGACATAATGCGGTGTGCTTTGATTCTCATATCCCGGTGGTTGCCGCATGAACACTTCTTCCTCAAGAACACCATGAAGAAACGCGTTCTGAACGTCTAGCTGTCGTAGACTCCAACCTCTGGAAATGGCAATAGACAACACAAGCCGAATAGTAGCTACCTTAACAATAGGACTAAAGGTATCTTCATAATCAATGCCAAACCTTTGTTTAAATCCTTTAGCAACTAATCTAGCCTTGTACCTGTCTATACTTCCATCAGATTTTCTCTTGATCTTGTACACCCATTTACAATCTATAACATTATTTCCCTTCCTTGGTGGTACTAAGTGCCAAGTTTTGTTTTTCATGAGTGCATTGTATTCACTATCCATAGCCTCCTTCTATTCTTTATGATTAAGTGCATCATGCAAGTGGGTTGGTTCACCAAAACTACTAAGAAAAGCTCTTTTGACCCTGTCATACCTTACGGTGCTATCAGTATATTCTTTTGCCTTGATAATACCTGACTGAGATCGAGTGTGGCGACGAGGAGCTGCTCCTGGTGAAGTTTGCACAGAAGATCCCGGCATGGCAGTCGCTGTTGGTTGCACCACAGAAGATCCCACGAGACCAGCTGCAGCCGAGACAGCCGCAAGTTCCCGATCCGGCTCCCGATCCGAGGCGGATCGCGACCCAGACGCGCCAGGCGTCCTGCTGTCGGCTCCTGGGTCGGCCCACGGGCTGGTGGCATGGGGTGATTCGCCCCCGTCCGCTCCTGACGAGGTGGGCTCAGCGTCGGGCCCCGCTGCGCGAGGGCTGTCGGCGACCAGCGCGGCTGAAACGGTGGGATCCACGCGGTCGGGCCTGTCAGCCGCCCAACGCGATTGGCTGCACGTGGACGACCGCAATCGTCCTCGGATCGCGCGGCGCTGGAGACAGCAGGACTGGCGCGGGGATCTGCCTCGGATGGAACGCCGCTGCCACCCGAATCTGCATGGTATCCGGCGCCTCCTTTGTCTGTTTCTGCATACATAAAAACATGACCTGAAAATGCACAAATATCACTAGAATCCGAATTTTCTATGGAATTCTCCACAGGATCAGATTTATATAATTCTCCCCCGTGATCTAGAAGAAGTGCTATTTCAGCACGTAGGAGAGCTCCATCATTTGGGTGAAGTTAGGCAAATGGAAAAAGAGTTTCATCAAAGACAACGTCTCTAGAGATATAGATACGGCCAGTTGCAATCTCTAAGCATTTGTACCCTTTGTGGAGATTACTATAGCCAAGAAAAACACATTGGGTGGATTGAAACTCGAGCTTGTGGCGATTATATGGATGTAAATTTGGATAGCAAGCACACCCAAAAATTTTAAGAGAATTATAATCAGGTGTTTGATGATATAATCGCTCTAATGGAGTACTGTTGCCAATGACCTTACTAGGAAGGCGACTGATAAGATAGGTGGCTGCAATAAATGCTTCATCCCAATATTTGATAGGCATGGAGGCATGTGCAAGTAGGGAAAGGCCAACTTCAACAATGTGGCGATGTTTTCTCTCATCAGAGCCGTTTTGCCGATGAGCATGAGGGCAAGAGACATGATGTTCAATGCCTATGCTACGGAAGAAAGAGTTAAGTTTTTCATACTCCCCTCCCCGGTCACTTTGGACTGCCAAAATTTTCCTATTAAAGTGCATTTCAACAAGCTTTTGGAATTCTTGAAACACAGAAAAAACTTCAGATTTGTGCTTTAACAAGTAAATCCAAGTAAACTTGCTAAAATCATCAATGAAACTGACATAATATTTTTTTCTTCCAAAAGAATCTCTAGCATGATCCCATACATCACTGAAAATAAGCTCTAAAGGAGCATGAGACACACTGTTTGACCTAGGATAAGGGAGTTGATGACTCTTGGCACACTGACAAGCTTCACAAATGGACTCACTGGATTGACTATATGACAAGGGCAAATTACCTTTATTAACTACTTGTTTGACTATGATTGATGAGGGTGTCCTAATCTTTGATGCCGCCGTGCCAAAGAGGGCTTGATGGCAAAATAAGCATGACGACACTTGTGGTTGAATACTCTGGATGAGATGGGGTAGAGCCCTCCAATGCATCTACCGTGATGTAGAAGTTCCCTCGTTGCCCGATCCTTTATAAAAAAAGTAACGAGTGTGAGTTTCAAAGAAGACATTATTATCGGTGGCTAAACGAGACATAGAGGCAAGGTTTTTATCAGCTTGTGGAACATGAAGGACATCGTTTAGAACAAGATCACGTTTAAGAGTAGGAGAATTAATAAAAGCTTGACCGATGTGTTGAATATCCATACCTCCACCACTTGCAGTATGAATCTGATCGTTGCCAAGGTATTTCTCCCGGAGAGCGAGTTGCTCTAGTTCACCGGTAACGTGGTTGGTTGCACCAGAATCAACGTACCACACGCCATCGCCCCCTTGCTCATAGCTGCAGCAACAAGGCGTGCATCGGGGACAAAGTCTTCATCATACTGGTGCCAGCAATCCATAACTTCATGGCCTGCCTTTTTGAAGAGTTGGCACCGAGGACGCCCCCGGGAGGAAGAGGAGCGGCGGCCGGAGTTGTTGTTGAAGCCGCCGCCTGCTGGTTTGTTGGTGTAGTTGCTGGAGTTGTTGTAGCCGCCGCCGCCAGAGTTGATGTAGCCGCCATCTCCCTGAAGGTGGCCACGCTCGCGGCCACCGGTGCGGGACTGCCCCTGGTGACCGCGCCCACGGCCGCGACCACGAGAGACAGCGTTAGCAGAATATTGGCGAAGGTTGGTGCCGTGAAGGAGGCTGAGGCGGGCATCAAAGCTCAGGAGCTGGCTGTAGAGCTCCTGAACCGTGATCGGTTCCACCCGAGTAGCGAGCGCCGAGACGATAGGGTTGTATTCCATGTCCAGTCCGGCGATAATTTTGGAGACGATCTCCGGATCAGAGAGCGCGGCGGCAGTGCAGGCAACTTCATCTGTGAGACTTTTAATTTTGCCAAGATACTCGGCCATGGTCATATTACCTTTCTGAAGATTGGTCAGCTCGATGCGGGTATTAATGGCTTGAGCTTGACTCTGAGCGGCAAACATGGCATGAATTGCACGCCAAACTTCGGCCGGTGTCTGTAACGTGGCGACCTGTGCAAGAATATCGCGGGAAAGAGAGCCCATCAAATATCCTTGAAGTTGCTGCTGTTGTGCATACCAAAGGGTTCTTGCAAAGTTGGTGATCTGCTCTTCTTTGCCGTCCTTGGTGATGGTGAGGGTGGGCGGCGGTGCCGGGCTCTTCTCGTCGAGGTGATGCTCCATCTGTGCTCCTTTGATCTGCGGCAGCACGACGGCCTTCCAGAGAAGAAAGTTCCCCCTCGTCAGCTTCTCCTGTGGTGGTGGTCCGAGGGATGTAGTGGTGGTGGTGGATGATGAGGCGAAGGTGGAGGAGGAGGTGGTGGAAAGTGCACCCATGGTGCTGGGCGACATGGGGGCGGAGGTGGTAGATATGCTCTCGATGGAGGAAGGTAGCTAGATGCGTTCTTGTTGAGGAAGAGGCTCTGTTACCATGTAAAATATTATGGGAAGCGTAGAACCCTTTGCTCGGGCCGCATTGCATTATATAGAACATATGCCGTGGCTTACAAGATTGGATCGAGGCTAGATTGATCGGTTACAGAAGGATATTTGGGAGAGGTTGAAATAGAAGAAGAGATAGAATAGATTTACAATTCAAAAAGAATTCTATCCCTATACAACAACTAATTCCACCAGATTCCTCCTCGATGCATGCGTTCCCTTTGAAGCATGCAGGCTCATCCATCCAGTCGACGCGTGCACATCCGGGCTATATGAAGAGTAGACTACTGTAGCATACTTGATCTGCTACAACGCCCTCATGCTCAGGGCACTGGCGCTGTCTACCTGGGCGTGGCATGTTGGCCACCACACACCGCTCTTGCCTCCTGCATTACTGTCGCCGTGTCTTGCCGTCGATCACTTCATCATCAGTGAGTGGCTGAGCCAAAACGATGACTCCGGGCCGTGGACCGACCGACTAATTATAATAAATAAACTGGAGCTATATGTGCCGTGCGGAGTGCGCACACTACTGTCTACCCACAATCACCATGCATCCTCCTGCAAAGCTGCTGCTCCTCCTCGCCTTCGTCGGCACCTTATTGCTCGCCGCCTCATCCCATGTGCCGGCCGCCTGCACACCGCAGGTGCGGGACGCGCTGCTGGCCTTCAAGCGAGGCATCACCGGCGAGATTGGCACCGCTGGCCTCCTCGCCTCATGGCGCAAAGACGACGTCGACTGCTGCCAGTGGAGAGGTGTCCGGTGCAGCAACCGGACTGGCCATACCCATGTCGTCGCGCTGAACCTTCGAGGCCAGGGACTGGCCGGTGAGATAAGTCCTTCTTTGCTTTCCCTGCCGCATCTGGAGCATCTTGATCTCAGCAACAACAGCATTACTGGCCGTATCCCCGGCTTTCTGGGTTCTTTGGCAAACTTGAGATATCTTAACCTATCCCATGTAGTATACGTTTCCTCGGTGGAAGTGCCTCCCCACCTTGGCAACCTCTCAAAGCTGCACTATCTTGACCTGTCAGCCTATGAGCCATATAAAGTTTCCTCCAAGGATCTCTCATGGTTAACACGTCTACGGTTTCTAAGGTATCTCAACCTAGATTCAGTAGACCTGAGCACGCTAGCTGACTGGCCTCATGTGGTGAACGCCCTTCCTTCTTTGAGGTCCCTTCATCTTTCTGGTTGTGGCCTAATTAGTGCGAACCAGTCGCTCCCACAATTAAACCTCACTACAACTCTTGAGGAGCTCGACCTTTCTTACAACAACTTTTACAACCCGGTTGCGTCTTGTTGGTTTTGGAACCTAACAAGACTCAAACATCTCTACCTCGAAAATAACAATGGACTATATGGTCAGCTTCCTGATGCATTGGGGGGTATGGTATCCTTGCAAGAATTATCCTTGACACAAGGTAACAACATGATGAGCATGGACTCGGCAGACTTGAAGAACCTATGCAACTTGAGGTTCCTATACCTTGACACTACTTTCTCATATGGAATCAAAGCGCAGAGGCTGCCACAATGTTCGTCAAACAGATTGCAGGAGTTACACCTGATGGGAAACCAATTGACAGGAACTCTAGCAGATTGGATGGGACACCGCACCAGCTTAGTCATTCTTCATCTTAGTTTGAACAACATTACTGGGCCTATACCGGAATTTATAGGGCAGTTTACAAATTTGAAGTCTCTACATCTCTCTGGCAACCACCTGACTGGACATGTGCCATCTGAAATTGGCTTTCTCACAAATTTGACTCTGTTGGATCTAACTGACAATCACTTGGATGGTTTGATTACAGAAGAACACTTTCATGGTCTAAAAAGCTTAGAGATCATAATCGTGAATGATCCGATGATTGCAAAAGAACAGTTATCTAGTATTAATCAATTGGAGATTGTGGTAGGTTCAGAATGGGTTCCTCCATTTAGACTGCAAGAAGCGTGTCTTGCATCTTGCCAGATGGGGCCTCTGTTTCCTGCATGGCTTAAGTGGCAAGTGGATCTTACTTACCTTGATATATCAAGCACAGGAATAAACGATACGTTTCCAGATTGGTTCTCTAGTGCCTTTTCAAAGGCCACATTCTTGGATATCTCCAATAACCGAATAAGTGGTACCTTGCCAAAAAATATGGGTAACATGTCACTGGAACTTCTATACTTTGGTTCAAACAATATATCTGGTGGAATACCTCAATTGCCCAGAAACCTAAGCACATTGGACATACCAAGAAACTCTTTATCAGGACCGCTGCCATCAAATTTTGGGGTTCCAGGCCTGTCTAGGATACATCTATCTTCCAATTATTTCACAGGTCAAATTCCAGTGTCTGTATGTGGATTGAACTTATACTCCTTGGTTTTGGCCAACAATCTTCTTGAAGGAGAAATTCCACAATGTTTTGAAACAAGTGACATGTCAATTCTGTCATTAAGTAACAATAGCTTCTCTGGCAAGTTTCCACCATTTCTAGAAAGCTGCACAGAGCTATCTTACTTAGATCTGGCAAGCAACAGATTCTCCGGAACATTGCCAATGTGGATTGGGAACTTGTGGGAACTACAGGTTCTACGTCTGAGCAACAACATGTTCTATGGGCATATTCCAAATAATATCACAAGCCTCAAAAAACTTTATCATTTGAATCTGGCGGCTAATAGGATATCAGGTACCATACCTCATCATCTATCAAATCTAACAGCTATGACAACACCATTCGTACTGGATCCTGGCACAATCATTAAATTTTCCCCACTTTCATCAATTGATATGCCAGTAGTCATCAAGAGGCAAGAACTTAAATACAGAGGTTATGGTGTTTTGGAGATATCGAGCATTGACTTCTCATGCAACTATTTAAATGGTAAAATTCCAGAGGAAATAACGTCTCTTGAAGGATTGATAAATTTGAACTTGTCTTGGAATCAATTGAATGGAGGATTACCTAACAAGATTGGGGACATGCACACATTGGAGTCGCTTGACATCTCGAACAATAATATTTCAGGAGAAATCCCGTCAAGTGTATCAAATCTAACGTACTTGAGCATTCTAGACCTCTCCTATAATCATCTAGCAGGAAGAATACCATCAGGAAGTCAACTTGACACTCTTTACATGGAGAACCCAGCCATGTACAGTGGCAACATTGGCCTTTGTGGGCCTATCCTTCATAAAAATTGCTCAGTCAACAGTAATGCACCGGAGCATTACCATCAACAGAGAAGTGAAGAACTTTCAGAGTCGATGTTGTTCACTTACTTTGGACTTGGGTCAGGGTTTGTGGCTGGCCTTTGGGTTGTTTTCATTGCTCTGCTCTTCAAGAAAGCATGGAGGATTGCTTATTTCCGCTTCTTTGACAAGGTGCATGACAAAGCCTATGTGTTTATAGTTGTCACTTGGGGCAGGTTAGCTAGGACTAGGTAACTACAATTCTAGTGCTGCAATAAATCAGCGTATGACGAGTGTCAGTCTATCATATGAGTTGTATGAATAAATGAAAGTGAATAATTTGTATTTAGAGACTTGTGCTAGTGTATGCATTTTTGTTTTCAGTAAACTTGTAATAATGAATGTTGCATGATGCATGTAACCGTTATTGGTTTGTACTTGTGAGCCATGATGAACCCAGCGTGTTGATGAATCTAAATTCTGAGATCACCTACACTGATGATATAGTGGGCAGACGAAAATATTGTTGTTGTTCACTCTCAATTCGTCCCGACCCTATATTTGGTCTTGGTTGTAGGCAACTGGTTTTTAATATTGTTGTTCACTGGGATTGTTTTTCAAAATCATGAACATCTGTTTTTAAAATTCATGATTTTTTTCAAATCTATTAATGCTTGGGCAGGCCCAACAGGCACCCGACAGGAGAGATGCCATTGTGTAGTTGGGCTAAAGCCTAAGATTTTTTTTTACTTTTATATTTTTAGTTTTTAGTTTTTTTCTTAATTTGTTTTTCTCCATTTTGAAACTTATATAAAAATTTGAAATATTTTTGTAGTGCCAAAAATGTTCATATTTTCAAACATTGTTCACAATTTTTAAAAATATTCTGAAATTAAAAAAATTCGTGTTTACATTTTTTGTTCAAAAATTTAAGAAATGTTTGCAATTTGTGGATAATATCAATTGTTGGGAATTTGTCCACAATTTTAGAAAAAGGGTTCAATTTTTTAAAAGTTTCATACACAATTTGAAATTCCATAATTGTTCACTAATTCAATAGATTGTTAGGATATAGGAGAATGTTCATGTTGATTGGTAATACCAAAAAATGGAAATAACAGAGGCATTCTTAATGAGAAACTACATGCTCACGGATGCACGCGTTTGGCCTAGTCTAGCACACTCTTCTCAATAGGTGTTTTTTTTCTATTGATGAATGACCCCAACTTCTTGCAACAGCCTGACATGGATATATGAAACATCCATGCCATATTTGAACAACTTCCGACACTATTTGCACGTTGTGACACGTCCGCCCATTTATCAGCCCTTCTCATCGAGAAAACTCTAAAAATGCAAAAGTTGTTAAAAATACAAACAATTTGTAACGATGCCTTGAATTTATCATATAAGCTGGTGGAAAAAAAATTGGAGCCATTCGCCAGATGTCGAAACCCAACGTGCTTTCAAAAGGATCCTTCTCACCCTACCCCGAACACCCTTCGTTGCACATGGTCTATTTTTGGACATCCTTAAAATTACCTCAACTTTGCAAACAGGTGGACATACCCACAATAGGCATCCATGCCTGGTTTGAACGACTTTCGACACCGTATGCAAGTTATGACACGTCCAGTTATTTGTCGACCTTTTTCTATCGAGAAAACTTCAAAAATGCAAAATTTGTGGAAACACGAAACAACTTGACATGGTGCCTTGAATTGTTCATATAAGGCCATGCAAAAAATTGGGGCCATTTCAAGCTTGTCAAGAAATAATGTGCTCTCAAACAGAGCCTTCTGGGCTACCCTAACACCCTTCGTTGAACATGATCTAGTTTTAGACATCCTTGAAATGACCCTAAATTTTGTCGGAAGGTGGGAGTCTTCTGGCATAACCCGAACACAATCCATTGAACATGGTCTAGTTTGGACATTCTTAAAACAATACCAAGTTTTCAAGCTGGTGGACATACGCATACCCATGGTAGTCATCAATACCAGGTTTGAACGATTTGCAACACCATTTGAAGAATGTCGGTAGACAATGTGCTCTGAGATGGAGTCTTGTCGCCATCCTGTTGACATGGTCTATGTTTGTACATCTTTCAGTGACCCCAACTTTTGCAATAAGGTGGGCATGCTCATGATAGGCATCCATGCCAGGTTTGAATAAAAATCTATTTAAATCTAGAATTTATACAAGTACTTAAAACGGTTTTTAAAAAAAAATCCCCTGTTTTCGTGCGAGAATGGACCGGCACAGCCGAGAGGCCTCTTGCAAAAAAGTATTTAATTCATGAGCTTTTTGTCAAATTCGTGATTTTTTTTCAAATCGATGAACTTTTTTCCAATTTCACGATCTTTTTTCTCGAATTTGTGAGCTTTTCCCAATCGATGAACTTTTTTTAGTTTTATGAACTTTTGTTGTCCTTTAAGCTAGGTGTGGGCTTAAAAATCAATAAATCAAAGACCGAAACGATACCGAAAACGAAAAACCTAGATTTTTGGTTTTTTGTGTTGGTGTTGGAAAATTTCTGCCACAAAGTCCACAGGTTGAAAAAAGGTTTATCAATTTCAGAAAAGTACACCATTTTCCTTCCAATGTACACTCAAACAAATGTACACCGACAAATCAACACCACCCAATCCCATCTATTTAATTAAATCCTTCACCTAAGATGGATCTAATCTAACGTGAATGTGTTATTAGCAAATAACCAGGAGGACGCCTCGCCCGCGGAACAAAGTTCCGCACGCCGCTCACAAGGACACTAATCACGGCCCCTGAAAATAAGAAACTAATCACGGTGCATCCTATCCTGGTCAACGAAAAATCAGTATCCCATCTCCCATGGCCACGCACGGCTCAAGGTATTCAAATTGTTTGGGTGAAATGTACGTGAAAGGAATATTGATTTATGAAGAATGATATTTCATATTATGTATGCTAAGAATTAGGTACTATACACTTCGTGTGAAATTTGAAATTTTCAATAGGGTTAACCTATTATTTTTAGGGAAGATTATCCTATATATGATTACATGTGTTAGCCGAGACGTGCAACACAAGCTTACTAGTGTGACAAAAGTTTGTGAAATTGAAAAAAAAGTTCATCTGTTTGAAAAAAGGTTAAGAATTTGACAAAAAGTCCACAAATTTGGAAAGAAAGTTTGCAAAATAAAAATTTCATAATTTTGACAAAACAAAGTTCACGAATTTGATAAAAGTTTGTGAAATTCAAAAAATTTCATCGACTTGAAAAAAGGTTAAAGAATTTTTAAAAAAGATAAAAATTTGAATTTTATTTCATGAAATTGATAAAAGTTTGCGATATTGAAAAATATTCATTCATATGAAAAAAACATCACAGATTTAAAAGATAAGTTCACAGATTTAAAAAAATGTTCACGAATTTAAGAAAATTAAAAAAGAAAATAGAAAAATAAGAAGAAATAAATAAAAACAAACCGAAGAAAAAAGGCAAAAAGAAAAACAGACAGATAAGATGCACAACAAGATGTATAAAAGAAGAAGCCAGGCACAACAAGGGCGCTGTCCTAGTTGGTTAATGCAGGTGGAGATAAACCAAGAGGTTGGGTGTTCGATACTGCTCATCCACTTATTTTTTGAAGCTTAATAAACAATAAAATAATAAATGGGCCAGGCCCAGGATTGATGGGGGACGTGCGCTAGTTGTCTGATGGGCCGACGGATCTGCTATGTACGTATGCATATAGCTCGTATGCGTTACATACGGAGGTGTCTATACATTATGGTCAAATGACCATACTATCTTTATACGGTTTGTAGAGGGGGAGGGGGGGTACCGAAGCATGGCTCTTCGTTGTATCAATTATCTTGGTTAACATAACTTGCAAAACAAAACTAGATTGGTAGGTCCTTAATGTTTAAGGTAATGCGTAGATTGCCATGTGTTATGCTAGCTGGTTTTTGAATACTATGAACTAAGCCTAGGGTGAACATGTTTTCACAAAAAAGAAAGGCCAGGGGTGAACATGAATTCCGACATGATGTTACGAGACTCCTTAATTAAGAGTTCATTCCACCTCCTACACTATGTTTGCAGTTTTTCTTATCTTAATTACTCAGTTTGCATTTTTATGACACAAAATTACCCCATCTAAGGGTTCTGGCCACTTTTGACCCCAAAATTTTTTTGTGGGAAAAACTTCCAATCTATTCATCTTCAATCATGGTAGTACAACGAACACAAGAAATAATAAAAATTACATCCAGATCCATAGACCACCTAGCGGCGACTACAAGCACTGAAGCGAGCCGAAGGCGCGCCGCTGTCATCGCCCCTCCCTCGCCAGAGCAGGGCAAACCTTGTTGTAGTAGACAGTCGGGAAGTAGTCGTGCTAAGGCCCCGTAAAACCAACGCACCAGAACAGCAACCGCCGCGGATGAAGAGTGTAGATCAAAAGGATCCAACCTGAAAACACACGAACGAAGACAAAGGACGAACAGATCCGAGCAAATCCACCAAAGACAGATCCACCGGAGACAAAACTTCACATGCCCACCGACGATGCAAGACGCATCACCAGAACGGGGAGACCTTCATTCCATCTTCAGGGAGCCGCCACCGTCTCGTCTTTCTGAGCAGGACACAAACCCTAACAAAGCTCGAAAAAAGATCTAAAAACGGAGCCCTCCCACCGGCAAGGGCCGAGATCCACTCCGCCTCCATGGCCATAGGGCCACCGGAGACGGGATGGACCGGCATCGGCGCCGGTGGGAGGCAGAAAGCTAGGGTTCTTGGAGGCGGCGGCTAGGTGTGCGTCCTTTTAGGGGAAATATTAATGAGGTTAGAAAGAACAGGGTGCCCACTTTTGACCCCAAAGTTGTTGTACAAAAGGGATCAGCTAATAGATCATGACTACAATAACTAGTCATCAACCCGTGCGTCTGCACGGTCTAGATATTATAGGGATGCATAATTAGGTGCATAATTATAGTAACATTCTATAAATCCTTGATATCATACTAATGGAGAAATGCCTTATTATTCAAATAATGATAACACAAAATATACACATGTATTTTTAGGCTTTAAGATTGTAAAGAGTGCATCCATTTCCCTTTATGTTGCGCACTGACGTTATTTGTGTAAATGAATCCTTCCTATCATTACGGAAAGTACATATCTTTGTGAATTTTATGCCACCTACTAAGTGATGGACGTATGGAGAAAGTATGTATTAGTTTGAACCTTATGGCAAGATACACATGTTCCTGGCCTAGAAAATACTCCTTCCATCTCAAAATAAGTGTCTTACTATAGTACAACTTTGTACTAAAATTAATACAAATTCGAGACACTTATTTTGTGACGGGGTAATAATTTTTATGAATTTGATCCACATTGTAGGTTGCATAAAATAGGTTAAGAAAATTTGGGGCAAACATGTGCGTACACACACTCACTGCTCAACTAAATTGATATAATTATCTGTAGTATCAAATTAGACAATAGAGTGTTTCATACTAATTGAAAAAGCATGTGTATAAATTTAAAATGTAGGCGATTATGAAATATCCCTATTTGGAATACTCAAAAGTCTAGCTTGCCAACCCCTAGCACAAAAACAATGGCAATACTTTAATTTATATTTATTAACATGTTTACAATCATATAAGATTTTTTAGTGTCTAACACATTTTACATAATTTCATAGTTGAGTTATAATAAGGTTATTTCACTTAAAAAATTAATGACCTTTGCAGCGGTGATATTTAGGAGCCGTTACAGAGAGATTTTGTATGTCTGTGTCTTATTTATTTTATCTTGTTTTTTGAAATTTTATTTATCTATTTATCTTGACATGTCTTTGTCTATGATGAGACTGATTTTTTTCAGGTATGTATATTTTATTAACCTGAAGCTTGATGATTCTTTATTTGTACGTTTCAGGGTTTTATTTTCAATACGAAACATGCGTGTTGTTTTTATTTATTTTTGGAACCTGCGACATGAACGTTTTTTAATGGGCCTCGAGCACTTCTTTTTACGTGGCATTTTTTCCTGTCATGAGAGGGGCACAGCCAACAAAAAAAAGAGAAGGCAGGGTGAATTTTGTGTGTGCGTGCTTTTGGGATGTGTATTTTTTATTGAGACATGCCTACGCGTACCTGGGACTTTTTTTTAGGATCGGGACTTCTTTTCTTGTATGTAGATGTGGGTTGTTTTTTTTCATGAAGGCTGTTTTTTCTAAGACGTGGGTGTTGAGGACTTCTTTTCCTTCTCTTTTAACGCGCGAGGACTTCCTTTCTTGTACGTGTGGATTTACGTGGTGTTTCTTTTTTAAAGAAAATAAGATAGCATCTGCTAATAGATCTTTTTTTTTTTGCGAGTGATCTGTTAATAGATCTTGACCATTAAATTTAAAATCTAATGGCTAAATTAATCTTGCTGATGTGGATTAATATGAAGGGTCGTATGGTGCCTTCAATTAGTAAATATAAGATATAAGATATAAGATACCAGATCTAGACCACAGATTAAACGGCCTGCTGCCCGCAAAAAAGAAAAAGAAAGATAAATGGCATGCTATGAGATTATTATTTTTTGTTTTATTGTCAAAATGCTACGAGATAAGGGAAAAAAAGAACCAATCATTATTCTTTTGGCTGGGTTTCCTAGCCATTAGAAGACCGATCTGATGCGTCTTTTCTGGTAATCTATTTGACACATAATGCGTCAAATTGTAAGACTTCAGAAAAACGATAGACCGAGCAAGCGACAGATGGGCCGGCCCATTCAGCAGTATCTGTATCAGATTTTAGAATTTTTCTGGTTTTTACTGGTTTAGGGAACCTTCTAGAAGGTTTTTACCCGTTTGGTTTTCTTTTCTTTTTTATAAAAAAATGTTAAGAAAATGAAAAAAGGTTTGAAATTTATGAAAAATGTTCAGGATTACTTAAAATATTTGGATTTTCAGAACATGGTTCTGGTTTAAAAATAGTTACCATTTTTAGGAAAAATTTGCGAATATCCAAAATTATCCGCAATTTTTCAAATATAATAATCAAGAATTTTAGAAAATATTTAGAATTTCAAAGAATATTCTCGTTTTAGTTTTTTCACAATTCAAAACGTTCCTGTTATTTGCAAAAAGAAATTAATGATGAAAAACGTTTGCTAGAATGCCTGAGTACAGTGCTTCGATGAACCACAGCGCCAAAATGTTGCTACAGTGTCGTCAAGTTGCTACTGTACGCACAGGAAAAAAGAGAAGAACCGAAGCACGTGGATGTCGCTTAATGGCCCGTCCATTTGCTCGTGCGTTGTGCTGCGATTGTTGTCTATTTGATGCAAAATGCGTCACATAGGATTTCCTGTCTTTTCTTTGTGTCCGTGTCGACTAATGCCCAGCAATGAACAAAGACCTAGTCCCATCGTAAAAGAAAAAAACAAAGCCCAATTTGTGACACTGATAGTCAGATGCACAATGACCTATATAAGCTTAACCCCGCCGTAAATTAAGCTCAATGATTTTGATTAGTTTTTGTAGACAGGATCAATGAACCAGCTGGGCATGTGCGTATATAAAAGCGCTTGCATCTGTATTGTGTTCAATAAAAAAGCTTGCATCCTTTTCAATACAAAATAATGAATCAGCTGGGTATATGCATCAAACAATGCACAGGCCGGGAGTACATGCATCATTTATTTAAATATAAATGATGATTAATATTTTAAAGAGCTAGAAACATTTTAATTAAGTGAACATTATTTGATAATGCTGGAATATATTTTGAAATACATGATAAAGTGAACATTATTTGATAAGTTCTGAATACTTTTTAAATACATGAACATTTTTAACATGGCATTAACATTTAGAGAAAAATGTAATATTTTTCTAGATTTAATGAACATATTATAAAATACGAGAACACTTATTCAAAACTTACATTGACTAAATTTTGCATTTTTTTTATTTTAACCAGGTTACGTAAGATTTTAGCATGTATTCCAAAATGCATATACACTTAGAACATTTTGAAATATATATAAAAGGAAAAAAATGAAAGGGCCTGGCTCATTTATTTGCTACAGGCGAGGCATAGCACCACCCAACTATATGTACGGTTTGGACTGGATTTGGTTTGGATTACAAACCATTCCCCCAACTTCCGTTTCTGCCATCCATCATATCTCTCGGGTCTGCCCGCCGGCACCTAGTAGATAGAAAGCATCCAAAGAAAATACCCGCCGAACAAACAGCTCACAATAAAAAGTAGAAAGCATCCAGAGAAAATACATACTCGAGAAAACAAGGATGTAAAATCATGCATCATCTCACTACGGTAGTTTGCATATCGATAATAATCACTCCATGTATAGCTAACAGTTGGTCCACAGCACAGATGAAACATCTCATGACATAGCAGCGGCATGCACGAACATCCCATGACAGAGCTGCTGATGCACACCCAACAGTATTTTTGCAATTTGCACAGGCAGGCCTCTCCTATCTGGATCTGGAACTGGGAAGACAATATACATATAGCTGTCGCTGCATTTCTGTAGTTTTTCCTCTTTTGGATTTGGTTGGCAAATTAAAGCTTCACAACACCAAACAGGAACTGTAAATAACAATGAAAAACACCAAATTAAAGTTTGGAGAGTGAGCTGTCCAACTCAGTGTGGAATTATTCAACATGTCCGTCCAGAGAGTCACCTCAAGCATCACCAAGCAACTGACCAGAAGGACCGGTGACCCGGACGGTACCTAGTATTTTCCACACGTAGGCCCAAGATGTGTAAAATTTGTTGCTTCGTGATGGCCACATTAACAAGTATACAAAGAAAAGCAGTGATACAATAGACAAGTTACATTCATGAATGAATGAATGAAGCATTGCCAGGAAAAAAAAATGGTTGAGTTGAAACTAATAATCTTACTTATGGTGTCAGAGCTGACAGCCGGGGAATATAAAGCAGGGGTTCCTCTCGTCAGGCAGAACAGAAGAACCACGGCATTTAATTCCTTTCTGAATCACATTAGTTGACAAGTACTTTCATGGTACAACGACATTAGTCAGTCTGCTTGAGAGCTCTTGTGCCATCAAAATATATATGCGCTGGAACCTCACTAGGTCCGGGGAATTCACTGTTAAATCAATGTACGTTGCTGTTATTAATTCCAGCTCCATCCCGACCTCCAAGCATGTGTGGGATGTTAAAGTTCCTTTGAAGATTAAGGTGTTTATGTGGTTTCTCCATAAACAAGTTATCTTAACAAAGGATAATTTAACAAAGCGTAATTGGACAGGTCCTACTAGGTGTAGTTTCTGTGATCAGGGTGAAACCATTAAGCATCTATTCTTTGATTGCCCACTAGCTAGAATTCTTTGGACAACTGTTCATGTGGCTTTCAATATTACTCCACCAAATTCGGTGAACATGATGTTTGGAGCTTGGCTTAACAGGGTAGAGCCCGGGTTAGCTAAGCATATTCGCGTGGGGGTGTGCGCCTTAGTGTGGGCGCTTTGGAATTGCAGAAATGATCTTGTTTTTAACAGAACAACAAACACTCATGTTTTGCAGGTTATCTTCAGAGCCACGGCACTTATCCTTTCCTTGTCGCTACTCACTCCGACGGAGGCCAGGGAGCGTTTGGTTACTGGTGCTATCCGATGGGAGACGGTAGCACGGGATATCTTCAGCCGGTTTGGATGGCGGTCATGTAATAGGATAGGCAATTAGTTTACCTGTCTTTTGTTCAGCCAACCGGTTGTGGTTTATCCTTTGTTGGGCTAGCTTATGTATCTAGCCTTTGGGCTCTGTGTGAGCCTTGTCGTTTGTTTTTTAGTTTGCTACTACTGAGACTTCGAGACCTTGTGGATGTTTTATTTTCAATAAGATGGCCGTATGCATCGTGCTGATGCAGAGGCCGGGGATCCCCCTTTTCAAAAAAAAAAAAACAGAACGAATCCTAGCGAGATTGGTCTCTTCCTTGAGCTCTGCCTCCTTTTTTCGCATTGTGAAATTGGTTTTGCGTGAGATTCGGAAAGCCCAGAACAGCCTCGATGTAAGCCTACATGCATGATAGACACGATGTCATGTGGATTCCGGCTGCATGTTATATGGCACGATGAAAATTGCCTGTTTGAAGAGATATTTTTCAAGTTAAGCAGTGCAGTAGAAACAGAGGAGAACCAATAAGGAGTGGGAGGCAAAATTGGAAGACACAATCTAAAATCATGCTGCAATCAACTTACTAATTTGTAGTAACAAGTTGCAGTAATTAATGGATCTATACAACAACCAGTCAATGCATACCTGACAAACCATACATCGCAGCACAGCAGAAACATCAGATGTCGTAGCAGCGGCTCGGAGCTGATGGGGAATAGCAGGGGCTCCTCTGCCCGGGCAGAACAGTAATTATTTCACACGCACTAGTAGAGTCGAACAACATTAGTCAGTCGGTACTTCTAGCGCTGTTCCACCATCAAAACATATATGCTCATTGAGAATCCCAGCGATAGCTTGGTCCGAAAGAAACTGCTCCTTGCAGCTAGCCATTTCCTTGAGCTCTGCCTCATCTTTTCGCATCGAAACTGCTACGCAGACGACGGCTGCCGAATGAACTATGCACGATGGAGGATTTGACGATGATGTCCAGGTTTGCAGAACGAATGGACGGCTTGATGTTGTGCGTCGTCCGGGAATCGTTCAAAAATTATCGTGTGTATAGCATCGTTCTTTCGCATTGTGAAATTCATCTTGTGCCAGATTAGGCAAGCCAGGTGCAGTGATGTAAGCCTGCGCGCATGGTTTACTAGTTCATGAGATGGATGTTAAAAGCACCACTAAAATTGCAACTTGAAGTGATATTTTCTTTCAAGTTCAGCAAATAGTAGAAGCAGACAAGAGAGCCAAAAATAAGCTGTATTCAACGATCCAAGTGTTGTGCAGCCAATCATGAAAGGTAAGCCCCTTTAATTAGTTGTTCGATGCAAGTTGAGCTTCTAAAAGCTGAGAAGAAAAACTCTGAGCTACAAATAAGACTGCATCTTCATCTACAAAAAAGACTGCATTTTATAAGAAAAAAATGGCTATGTACGCTTCTTCCATTGAAAAACTGTATAGAAAGAAAATACAAGTGCTAATGCATGGTACAACCATTTGGGCACGGTATGCTTGCAAGTTGCAGCTACGCGCAGGCTCTCGCACGAGCGCGTGGGGCACCAGCATCATTACTAGTGGAAATAGTCATCTCATGAACCATGCAGAACATTATGAATGTCTTTACAAAACCAGATTAATAAGCTACTACTCCCTCTGTAAACTAATATAAGAACGTTTAGATCACTATTTTAGTAATCTAAACACTCTTATATTAGTTTACGGAGGAAGTAGTATATATATCCTCGATGTACATGCTGCTCCCAGTGAGTTCAGCACGGCAAAATTAGACTGCAAGGGATGCGGGCCCATTGGAGACTCACCTGAAGCAACGTTTACACAGCAACCAATCAGGAAGCACACCGGATATTACTCCCTCCGTCCGGAAATACTCGTCATCAAAATGAATAAAAGGGGATGTATCTAGATGTATTTTAGTTCTAGATACATCTCTTTTTATCCATTTTGATGACGAGTATTTCCGCACGGAGGGAGTAGTATTTTGCAGTTTTCACAGGCAGGCCAAAGATGCGTGCTCCTCTCTGGAAGACGGTAGCCACATTAGCAGGTACAACAAGTAAAAGCAGTAACACAATAGATAAATTACATACATGAATGGATGAAGCATTGCCAAAACATGATTGAGTTGAAATAATAACCTTATGAGGTCGTGGCCGGGAAGCTGACAGGGAATAGCAGGCTCGCAGCTCTCCTCGGGCAGAAGAACCATGGCGTTTAATTCCTTTCTAAATCACACGAGTGATTATTGACAAGCACTAGAGTAGAACAACATTAGTCAGTTACTCGAGAGCTCTTCCACCATCAAAATATGTTCCTTGAGAATCCCAGCGAGCTTTGTCTGAAAGAAACTGCCCCTTATAATTTGCCCTCTTCCTTGAGCTCTGCCTAGTTTCCCGCATTGTGAAATTGATCTTCTGCGAAACTGTGACGTAAGCCTGCATGTATGATTTACGAAGCCATGTAGATGTCAGCTGGATGGTATGGCAAGATGAAATTTGTATGCTGGAAGAGACATTTTTTTCAGGTTAATTATAAGCAGTAGAAACAGAGAAGAGAATCAATAACAAGTTGTACTGATAGTCATTCCAAATCTGTTGTGCAGCTAACCATGAAAGACAAGTCCCTTACCTCCTCTGCGACGCCCTTGGCGCTGGGATCACCGGCGGACGATGCTATCGAGCACCTCACGACACCGACATCAGCTTCTTCCCGCTCTTCAGGTCGTCGGGGTGTCATCTTTTCTCCGGCGGTGCGTGCAGATCATGAGTCGGCGTTGGCGACGCTTCGGGCGATGTCTTCAGTACCGCCGTCGCAGATTGAGCAGGCTGCTCCTCCGATCGCTGCCCTGGAGAGCGAGCTGCAGCCTTCATGGTCCCCCTCTGCAGCGCCGGGGCCGGCGCTGTCTCAAGCGTCGCCACCGGGGGACGAGGAGGCTGCTCTTGCTGCCCCTGTTTTGGAGGGCGATCTGCTCTGTTCTTCGATTACCGCTGTGTTGCCGGAGCCGTCTACTCCTCCCTTCCGGTCCTCTGGGATGCGGGCTGCTTCGGAGCTGTCTTCAACGCCTAGACGTACCGGCCGTCACGTCGTGGGGGCTGATGGGGCCTCTGCCACCGATGAGGATTCCATGCAGAGGGCCATGAGTAGAACGGCATCGCGGAATCTCGACTTTGATGGTACGTCTTCATGCAAATCATTTCTATCTTTTGATAAAGCCAAAATGTCTTCAAATATTGCTAGTCTTGGTATATCCTTGGGTAAAAATGATGCTGTAGTTGATTTCTTAGTTAAAGCTCTTAAGCAAATGGAGGTCGATCGGTTTACGGTTGCTCCTAAAACGCTTCTCACGGCGGACCCATTAGTTTCAGATGAGGAGGATGAGGAGTCCGATGCCAACCCTGGAGGCAGACTCCTCTCTCATCTGGTTAATGATTCTACAGAGGTAGACTTTGAAGACACCATGCGTGATACGATGCTTTATGAGCTCGTTGCATCGGTTCGTAAGAACAAGTCTAACTCTGGCAGTAAAAAGGGTCGCCCTAAGAAGAAGACCAAAGTATCCAAACGTAACAAAGTTTCCCCATGAAAGGAATGTTTTGGAATAGCAGAGGTCTTGGGGACTTGGCTAAGTACAAACATATTTCCGATTGCGTTAGAGATCATGCCCTCGACTTCGTGGCAATCTCTGAGTGCAGTAAGCGCGACTTTCCATTGCGTAATTTGGACCATTTTTCATGTGGCAAAGATTACGAATGGCATATCCTGCCGCCTTCAGGGAGGTCCGGAGGTATCCTTTTAGGAATACACTCTACTTACTTGGAACTTCTGTCAACTTCAAAGGGGGAGTATCATATTAAATTCCACCTGAGAAATAAGTCTGATAATTTCATTTGGAGTCTGGTTGCCGTATATGGAGCCGCTCAAGATGAATTTAAAGCGGCCTTCCTAAAAGAACTTGTCAACACCTGCAGAGAAAATCCTCACCCTATGTTACTTGGGGGGGACTTCAATATTCTGCGGTATAGGCAGGATAAAAACAATGATAGGTTCGACACTCGATGGCCCTTTCTTTTTAATGCGGTCATTGACAGTCTTGATCTGCAGGAACTCTCCCTCTCGGGGCGTCAATTTACCTGGGCCAACAATAGATCTAACCCGACTTTCGAAAAACTCGATCGGGTCCTAGTCACTACAGACTGGGAATTTAAATATCCATTAGCATCAGTAAGAGCTTTGGAGAGAATTGAGGCCTTATCGGACCATGCTCCTTTGCTCACTGATTTTGGCCAACCTGCTACCACGTCGAGCCGCCATCAGTTTAAATTTGAACTGGGGTGGCTCACTAGAGAGGGCTTCCCGGATTTGGTTAAAAAGGTGTGGTTACGCCCAACACGGGGCGATACACCGATTCAGCGTTGGAACAATCGCATTAGGGCGTTGCGCCAATTCCTCCGTGGCTGGGCTAAACATACCGCCGGGATTTATAAGAAAGAGAAGCTGCGACTATCCGTCTTGATAGACTCCTTAGATAAAACTGCGGAGGTGAGGCCTTTATCTGCGGACGAGATTGAACAAAAAAGTCATCTCAATGAGCAGCTAGCCCGCCTCTTACGCGAAGAGGAGATCAAATGGTACCAACGGTGCAAGACTGACTCGTTGGTACTTGGGGATGATAACACGAAGTACTTCCAAATGTTAGCCAATGGTAGACATAGAAAGAAACGAATTTTCACCCTGGATCAGGATGAGGGCCGCATTGAGGGGGACGGTCCGCTCAAGGACTTTATTACAAAATACTATAAAGACTTGTTTGGTCCGTCCTCGGAAACTACGCTGGAGTTGGATGAGTCTCTTTGTCATGACATTCAGCAAGTTTCGGCTGCGGAAAATGAATTCCTAACCTCTGCATTCACTGAGGAGGAAATTCGGACTGCGGTTTTCCAAATGGATCATAACAAATCTCCGGGACCGGATGGTTTTCCGGCGGAGTTTTATCAATTTTTTTGGGATATGTTAAAGTCTGATCTAGTTCAATTGTTTAATGAACTGCATGCTCATAGACTAGACATCTCCAGAATAAATTTTGGTGAAATTATTCTTTTACCAAAGACAAAGGATGCCAATCGGATTCAACAGTATAGACCGATTTGCTTATTAAACGTGAGCTTTAAGATTTTCACCAAGGTCGCGACCAACCGTCTGAATGGGGTCGCAGACCATGTAGTGAAACATTCTCAGACGGCTTTCATGCAAGGACGGAACATTTTAGACGGTGTTGCTGTTCTCCATGAAACAGTTCATGAGCTTCACCGTAAAAAGTTGAACGGTGTCATCTTTAAGATTGACTTCGAGAAAGCTTATGATAAGGTGAAGTGGCCTTTTTTGCTCCAAACTCTTCGCATGAAAGGGTTTTCTGACACTTGGTGCCGATGGGTTGAGAGTTTTGTGTCTGGAGGTAGTGTGGCTATCAAGGTCAACGATGACGTAGGCAATTATTTCCAGACTAGGAAGGGGCTTCGTCAAGGCGACCCCGCATCTCCTATCCTTTTCAACATCGTGGCTGATATGCTAGTTACTCTCATCGAGAGGGCCAAACTAGCTGGACAAATCACCGGGGTCATTCCTCATCTAGTAGAAGGAGGCCTCTCAATTTTGCAGTACGCGGACGACACAATTCTGTTTTTGGATCACGACCTTGAAAAGGCCAGAAACCTCAGATTGGTATTATGTGCTTTTGAGGAGCTCTCGGGCCTGAAGATAAACTTTCATAAGAGTGAACTATTCTGTTTTGGCGAAGCCGCAGAAAATTCACAAGATTATGCGGAGATATTTGGATGCCATTTAGGCCAATTTCCGATTAGATATCTAGGTATTCCTATTCATTATCGGCGTTTGACAATCGCTGAATGGAAACATGTTGAAGAAAGACTGGAGAAACGGTTGGCGAGCTGGAAGGCCAAACTCCTATCCTATGGGGGGCGACTAGTTCTTATCAACTCGGTACTTACCAACATGGTTCTTTATATGCTATCTTTTTTTCATCTGCCAAAAGGTGTTCGCCAACGCCTTGATTATTTTAGATCAAGGCTTTTTTGGCAGAGTGAAAATGAAAAAAGGAAATATCGCTTGGCTAGGTGGAATATTATATGTCGGCCCAAAAGTCAAGGGGGGCTTGGAATCCAAGATCTTGAGATCAAAAACATTTCATTGCTCAGCAAATGGGTATACAGATTACTCACTGAGGATGGTGTTTGGCAGGAGATCATTCGTAATAAATACGTTGGGTCCAAAGCAATCTCCCAGGTTTACTGGAAACCAGGTGACTCTCATTTTTGGAGTGGGGTTATGAAAGCTAAGGAATTCTTCTTCCAATTTGGCACCTTCTCGGTCAGGGATGGCTCCCAGATTCGATTCTGGGAAGACACCTAGCTAGGGACTACTCCTCTGAATGTGCAATACCCAAGCTTATATCGAATAGTTAGACATAAGTTTGTCACGGTTAAGCAGGTATTGGGACAAGTAAACCCGGATATTTCTTTTCGCAGAACGATTTCTGGACCTCGTTTGAATGCATGGAACGATCTGCTGACTCGTTTGGAAGCTGTCCAACTGTCGGCTGAATCGGACATCTTTAAATGGAACCTGCATCTGAACGGAAGATTTTCGGTTAAATCCATGTACGATGCACTGGTTCATAACGAGGTTTCATCTGATAATAGAAAATTGTGGAAGCTTAAGATTCCTCTAAGAGTGAAGATTTTCCTTTGGTTTCTCAACAAAGGTGTTGTCTTAACTAGAGATAATTTAGCTCGACGAAACTGGCAAGGCAGCAAAAAATGTGTTTTTTGCAATCATAATGAATCCATTAAACACCTATTTTTTGATTGCAAATTCGCTAGATCGGTATGGGCAATAGTCCAAATTGCTTCGAATCTATACCCTCCACGCAGCGTACGGAATATGTTCGGGAATTGGCTGAGGGGAATAGATAAACAATTTTCTAAGCTAATTCTTGCGGGGGCGGCTGCCTTATATTGGGCGTTGTGGCTAACCAGGAATGATATTGTTTTTAATCATAAAAGTGTTTCATCTCCTATGCAGGTAATTCATATATGCTCGTGATGGCTCCGTATGTGGTCTATCCTGCAGAGGCCGGAGGACAGAGACTTTCTTATGATGGCTTCTACCCGGTTGGAGTGCTCGGCCAGGGACATTTTCTACCCCCATGGATGGCGGTGTGACCTTCGGATAGGCCCGGCATCACCTTAGGCCTCTTTTATCTTTTTTCGCTACTGCTGGCGTTCCGCCTTTTTGTTTTGTTTTTTGGGATCTGGTACTTTGGCTGTGTGCATCTAGATATGCAGAGGCCGGGTTATCTTTGATGCGGTTGTATCAACTCGATAGTTCAATTCAATGAAAAGCCCTTTATCGAAAAAATTGTATAGAAAGAAGAAGAAAAAAGTGGTAATGCCGCTTACCTCCTCTGCAGCAGCTGGGACCAACAGGACAGCCTCCAACACAGGTAGGGAGTATGTAGGCACCGGTAGCAATGATATTCAGGTGGCTGGGTGACAATGTCCTCAGAGATTGAGCTCTGCATAAGAGACCACCGATATCGTACAACAGCTCAGCTGAATTCGACTCTAGAGTTGGTACAAATCTTGTGGGCATCCTCCCTTTGGGACCTCGCAGCCAGACTTGACATCCTCAAAGCAGAGAGATTCTGTATACTTTCAGGCAAAGATGTCATTTTGGGGCAATCCTTGATCTCAAGTTCTTCTAGAGAAGTCAGCTGTCCCAACCATTCAGGTAATGTCTCCAGCCCTTTGCACTCTACCAATATCAATATTTTAAGAGCGGTGAGGTTCATCATGCTTTCAGGTAAGGATGTCACGCTGGGGCAATCGCGAACTGAAATTATTTCTAGAGAACCGAGGTGGCCCAACCATACTGGCAGTGTCTCCAGGTCCTTCAACTTAGATAAATGTAGTACAGTGAGAGAACTGAAGCATCGCATGACCTCTGGCAAAGAACTCAAGCCACTGATGGATGTTAACTGAAATAACTCAAGGGTGGGGAAGTGTTGAAGTCTATCCCACTTGTCTTCAGAGAAACTACAACTCTCTAGAACCATCGTACAAGGAAGTATGGAAGACGAGAGCTTTCCAAATCCCCCTTCAGGCAAAACTGTCTCGTTGTTTCTCAGAAACCAATGCATACTTCTTGGGGGATATGGAAGGAACTTCAGCTTTTGGCAGTTCACTACCTGCAAACAGTGCAAATTAGGGATTAGAAACTCTTCATTTTCTTCACTTGACTCTGTTGTCCACCATTCCACCAAATTCTCCATCAATTCCAATAGCAGTACTCTTAGTTTTATACATGGTCTGCCCTCTCCATAGAATTCCTTGCCAATTTTGCTAATGTTGGGAATGTTCTTTAGAGAGATTCTTCTCAAATTTGGCAGTGCCCCGAATGGAGGAAGACTATCACATTCTTCCAAACCATAAAGAGTCAGTTCACTGAGAAAAGGCAGGTAGGACGAGATCTCAAACATCCAATCAGGGAATTTATTACTCCTATACCCATATAGCGAATAGTTTTCAAGAGTCCGAGGAGGAAGGAGCAAGTTTGAGACTTCCTTCGCCTCCAGCACAGATTCGCCTCCTTTATTTTCCCAGCAAAGTTTTAGTACTCGAATATCTGATTTATCACGCGGTTTGAGACTATCTGCATCTTTTGGACGCTTGACATTCTGAAGGCCTTGAAGTATCAGCTCTGAACAAGTCGATCCCACAAGATCCACCATTCTGCTGCATTCTCCACTCTTTATCTCATGCACTACTTTTCCCACAAGCTTTAGACGCCTTCGAATTTCTTTAACCTTTTCAAGAAAACCAGGGATTGCATTATAAGTCACAAACTGGGTGAGACTAGTCATGTCACCAATGCTATCAGGGCAGTCATCCATCTCTCTAAGGCAATTCATGTGCAGTATGTGAAGCTTAAGGTCACCAAATGAGGAGGGGAGCTCCCTGAGCTTCAGACAGTATGACAGACAGAGACGCCTCAGCTTAGACAACTTGCATATTGACTCAGGCAATAGTCGAAGCTTAGCACAACTTGTTAGGTTCAAATACTGAAGCTCGCCGAGGTCTCCAAAACAGTCAGGGAGTTTTTTGAGATTATGACAATCCGAAAGATCGAGGTGTTTCAACTGATTAAGTTGGCAAAATGATACAGGTAGCAGTGGAACCTTGTAGCAACCAGAGAGGTCCAGGAACTCAAGCTTCTGAAGGTGGCCGAAATCAATTGGCAGGTTTTCTAGCTCATGACAACTAGATAGGTTCAGATGCTCTAAACACGGAAAGCTTACATTGTCAGGTAGTTTGGTGAGCTTCGAACATCCTGACAAGTTTAAGAATGAGAGTTCAAGAAGGCCACCAAAATTATCAGGCAGCTTTTGAAGCTCATAGATTAATTCAGGTATCTCTTGGAGTATAGAACACCCGGATAGATTAAGGAAAAAGAGTTGAGAGAGCTTCCCTAGTGATGCAGGTAGCTTACTGAGGTTGCTACTGCCAGATAGGTCCAAATAGCAGAGTTTGGTGAGGCGACAAATACTGTCAGGCAAGGTTTCAAGCAAGGAATTGGAGAGAATAAGAGTTTCCATGTTTTGAAGTGCATGAAAATTCTTCGGAAGTGATGTTATTGGTAAGCCTGTGGCATCAAGATACCTGATTAGCTTCAATTGATTCATGGAAGATGGCAGCACCACAGTACTAGGAGCAGATTGGCCTTTAGCTGAATGTCCACTTAGGTCCAAGACACGTATGTACTTGGATCGAGAAAATGCCTTTTTCGGGAGTTGCAGTCCCCCCAAATCCCTAAAATGGAGTGATCTAAGCTTGCCTGGAATATATTTGAAAATCTTAGGATCAATGTTGAAGTTGGTTAACTGTGCATGTCGGCAGTAACGAGCTCTGTTCCAGCTAGTGCTTTTGGTAGCATCCAGATCAATGGATTCATCAGCAGCAATTATTGATACAAGATCATGTACCAAATCATGCATGACAAGTTCTTGAGGAGCTTTGAAATGCAATGGATTTGGACTAACCTGCAAAGTGAAATGTAAAGCCCCTTGAGAATACGAAATGTTAAAGTGCTGAATTAGTTAGTTGATGCACTGTTTCTTCAAGAAGTGTGGAGTCCTTACACATATTTCACACATTTTTTACTAGGAACCATGGTTTTTTATTAAAAAAATTACGGCACTCAAATCAGGATAACTAATGGAGCATGTAAAGCTAATAAACATATGGATTTTCATACATATTTGTCTAGAAATGTTTTCGGAATTATATAATTTCTCTGGATATCAAGTTTGACTTCTCCTAACTAATTCAATAAGTTCCAACCAATTTAAAACTATATGCAGCTTGCTTACTAACTACAGATTATGAAGATGATTGATTATTCAAGGGACGGCACTGGGCCACCTAACTCTAGCCTCCAGAAATGGAAGCCAAATCTGGTTGGCCACTAGAGCCTTAGACCAGGTTCAAACTGATACTACCAGATGATGAAATTTTAAGTTCTTCCAGAGATCCAAGTTCTGAAGAAATTCAAGTAGGGATCCCTTCCCCACCCCACACCTGGTTGATTGTTCAAAAAAAAAGTTGCCTGTACTGGCGGACGACCTAGAAGAATCTGGACTAGAGGGCCATGGGAGGAGTGTAAGGACTAGTGCTTAACTGCTTATGATCACCCTCACCCGCCACCGAATGTGCTTTAACTGCAATTTTCTTTATTATGATAATCAGTGCATCAACTTCTAAGTCGATGCAGGTTTGTTCCCTTGAAACCGTTCTGTTGTTATGTTAACCCAGTAGCTCTAGCAAATAATATCTTGTGGTTTAATTCTCACTAAGTTAACTATATTTAGAAAGCCTAGTTTCTAGAATTATAACATTAATATACATGTAAGGGGTTGCACCGGGAGAAATGTATCTTCCATTTCCAAAAACAAAGGATGGCACAAACTGCCCCTTAAAAAATTAGCACCTAATTAGGAAGCACATAACTTGGTGTACTCTAACTAGGATTGAATCATATTATTGGAGATATTTATAGCAAATAATCTAAATATATATAACACATTTGATTCAAAATCAATAAAATTTATTTAGATTAATAAATTGATGAAAAATAGATTTTAGTTCTGTGGCACACAATCTAGACATTAGATCGAAGAATCGAAGGACAAGAAATAATCTGAAACTAGAAGAATTGTAAACCCAACATAATCAAAACAAGTAAAATACAAAATTGAGCTTAGTACTAAGAATAATTTAGATTTAGAAATGGATATATTAAATCATTAACATAAATTAAAATCAAAGTGTAGGGCCTATCTAGAACCACAACAGAGTAAAATCCTTGTCTATAAAGTAAGAAACATAATAGTGAAAATGAACAGCCATACAAGAGAATGATGACTATAGGAACTAACCGAAGTGTATCCTGGAATGCGAAGAAAAGACATCCCCAAAAGGTAGTTAATGCACCTTTGACCATCGTGCCTTGAATTGATGTATCCAAGTGCATTCCATTGCTGGATTATATGATTGTTGTCCATGACAAAGCCCTTGGGGAAGGCTGCCAAGTACGTGAAACACATTTTGAATTCTATCTTCATGTAGTAATAGCTCAGCATTAGCCTCTCTAATGTTTCTTTCTGATATCCTTCTTTCAAACCCAAATCAACCTTGGAGTCTCTTATATCTTCCCATGCCTGAACGGTCCTCAGCTCTGACATTACATGCCCAAGAGCATTTGCCACGAGCGGTAAACCCCCACACTTGGCTGCAATTTGCTTTCCAATTTCTTCCAAGCCACTGTGGTCATCATCAGGCCCAAATGCCCTTTGCTTCATTAATTCCCAACAGTCCTCAGGTTTTAAAACACCCAGATTGATTATTTCAGTCACAGTGACTGGGCAAAATTTCCTTCCATTTGCAAGAGAACCAGTGGTCAGTTTTTGCACCACGCTCAGATTTCGAGTAGTTACTATAATCCTGCTACCCTCGCGCCCATGCTGTAACATCTCCTTCAGCTTTTTAAGATTATTTCCATCTTCTTCCCAGAGATCATCCAGAACAATCAAGTATCTTCTTTTAGCAAGTTCTTCTTTTAAATTCCAGCTGTCAAGCTTGATATTGCTTCTCATCATGCTTTCCAGGATGTCCGTCTCAATTTTGTGCAAATCAAACTGCTTGGACACATGGACCCAGACTAAGACGTCAAAGACGCTGACCCTCTTGTCAGCAAGAACTGATTCAACCAATGTTGTCTTGCCTATGCCACCAAGGCCAACAACTGGAATGATGGAGATATCCTGGATGTCATCACCATTATCTTGTCCTTCACTTGTGAGTAGCAGGCTAATTATATTGTCCTTCTCGACACCCCTCCCCGCAATTCCAGATTTGATGTCATCATCATTCGAGTTGTCTGCAAAAGTATCGTTATTTCTGCTCCCTTGTGCCTTTGCTGCTTGAGGCACATGATTGATTGTCTTCTCGCTCTCGGTATCTCTCCCCACTATTCCAGTTTTTATGTCATCACCATCCGAGTTGGCTGCAGAAGTATCATTATTGTTTCTGCTCCATTCTGCATTTGCTTCTTGAGGCACAGGATTGGTTATCTTCCCCTCCTCGACACCCCTTTCCGCCATTCCATTCCGGTTGGCTGCAAAAGTAACATTGTTCCTGTTCCCTTGTGCCGTTGCTGCTCGAGGCACATCATTGAGCCTCATTTTGCCTTCCTTTTCAATCTCGTCTACTTTTTTCATCACGGTCTGCATCTTGTGGGGCATGGTTATTCGCTGCAGGAATTGATTGTGTCTGGAAAACCATATGCTGACCTGCAAAAATCACATCATTTCAGATAAGTTTCAGATCGACTCTTATCCAAGAAGAAGGCTGCATGTTAGTTAGATACTCCCTCTGTAAGTAACATAAGATGTTTTCTGACACTTTCATAGACTCTAAAAACATGATATAAAAAGTTAGAGAGGTAGTACTAAACAAGGAAGTGATAAACAAAGATGGGCTATGGCATAATAATCAGATATACAAAAGCATTTGCTCCAAACACGAGACGATAATCAAAGAACTGGTCCCTGACTTCTTATTTTATTCGATAGGCCTAAATTCGATTCAGATGTCACCCAGGTAGAACCTAGTGCATGAGAGAGGACAGATATCCCTGAAGTACGGTACATACATAGCAGAAAAATACTACTCTACAGATTAGTCTCTGTAGGCCGCTGCCGAGGAGATGTGCGAGATGGCTTCTTCTCCTCAAACCGAGACTCCGGTACCCACATCCGCCCTACTCCGTGCTCCTTCTTGAGAATCGCCTGATCTGGCATCCTAAAGATCAGCAGGTCAAAACTGAAGATCCGCCATGGAACTCCTCTACAACTTCCCGGCCACCAGGTCAAAACTGAAGATCCGCCACGGTTGTCGCCGCCACCACCTGACCGACAGCCCCTAGACCCGCCGCCCACAAGGAACCACATATACCTTGGATTGGGTCTTGCTCATGAGTTCATTGGCGTCCAGCTCATCAAGCACGTCCTCCACGTTGAACTTTGTAAGCCACCGCTCGTACACTCTCCCGTGTACTCCTCCCCGGCGCGACTTGTCGTCGGCGTCGAGCAGCACGGCCTCCAGATCTTTCATCTTGTCCTCCATGTCCAGAATGTCCTCTCTGTACCCCCACTGCAGAGTGATCTCCGACGCCGCCTACTCGCCCAGCTTGCCCACGATGTGTTTCGCCACGCCACCCGCAGTCACACCCCCGAGCCCAACCATGGCTGATGGCTACCCAGCCAAGCCAAAGCTACTGCGCGCTCTCTGTATCTCTTTCTGTGTGTGTGCGTGTGTGTGTGACGAGAATGAACGTATGGAGTAGTGCTCTCTGAATCGTAACAGGGAGTTCAGCCAAGTAGAGCAGTAGTAGGAAACTACACAGACCGATTAAAATATGGTTGGGCAAAGCAGCAACGAAAGATGAATTGAATATGCTGTGTCCCTGACTATCTGTCGCGTGCAACCGCGTCCCCAAAGGCGAAATACTCACCAGCCCCGCTCACTTTTTCAGCAAGCATAATGGTCTCCACTAGCTAGCTGCAACAACACCCTGTTCACTAGATGCAATTGTCACAAACTCATGTCCCTCTCCACTCACCTGCCTTATTTACAATTTTATTCTAGTATAGTAGCATCAGTAGTTATGTACTACTCACTTCGTCTCAAAGTAAGTGTATTTGATTTACTGCAACTTGTATTATGGTATTTTATTTATACTAGCTATATTGCTCGACTACATGTCTACTAGTCACAACACTCTATCGGTTTTATGAATATGTGATACAAATAGCATACTTTTACACTACTCACCCGTCAAGTTCAGCATTTTTGTTTCCCATAAATATATTATATGTGCCTTAAAATTCTTGAAACATCAATCAATCAAAACTAATAATAAAGGTATGGTCACACGTAGGATGGATACGGTTACGAGAGACACCCAATATAAAGGAATGCACTCTTACTACCAACACTCCTGAAAAGACACAAATACACAAATGGACTCTTGCTCTCATATGAGACCTTCATTTTTGTAATCGTCACAAATAGACAAATGAGGGATGACACTCCAACTCAAAAGCTTGCTATATGTTTCAGCTTCATGCATCCAACCGACTCTCATCGCTTGAATTACAACATACATGATCGAGCAGGTCAAACTACGAAAGACATCACCCTCATACCATATTTATTCTATGACCGCCGCCTTCGTTCCATATCTCCTCACTATTACCAGACGTCCCATTTTCAAAATGCAACTGGCCTCTAGCTTCAAATCTTGCACTCGTCATTTTAGTTGCTCGAGCATCCCTTCTTTCCGAAACCAGACAATGATTGTAGGACACCAACGTTCTTCTGACAATCTCTCATGTTGAGGGCCTAAGTCATTGTGCTCTTTGGTGTTTTTTCCATAGCAAAGCATATGCTCTTGTGCTATTCTTTTTAATCAGCGCTAGTAGCAGCTTTACAATATGTTGTGAACTTAGCTGATCAAGGTACTTGGACACTTTGCGGAAAATTACCATGCTCCATCTTGTTGTCTTGCAAACACTAGATTGTCGTAATTCATTAAATATGCTAGATTTTCATGACCCCC
>NC_041386.1:602340816-602349475 GCF_002162155.2 Triticum dicoccoides | reverse complement strand
TAATTTACAATTATTTTTACATTGCCTCCGCGTTCTTCGAAAAGGAGGGTCGACCACTGACCTCCGCTTCAGTTCGTGCACATATCCTTATATATTATTGATTACTCAACAATGCCAATCAAATTATATCATCAATACAAAAAATGGCTCAAGGAGAAACTACAAACTGATGCCATCAAAAAGGGATCTGACTGGCGACAATATCCCTACAATTCTACCCTAAACCCATAACACCGAAAAATGAACAAGCACACAACTCCTAGAGAACGCCTTCAGGAAGCATTTTCCGCACATGCACTGATGTTGACAGGTCCAGCCAAAGGTCGAACACGGGATTTTCATCCTCGAAGTCAAGCTTCGAGCCGGCACTTTCAACATGGACAGGACGCAAGCATGTCAACATTCCCTGATGATCTTTGGCAGCTATGAGGGAAGAAGAGAGGGAAGTGGAGGGGTGGTGGCGACTAGGGTTTTGGAGAGGGGACGGGCACCTCTTTGTCTGTCCACTAAGTCCCAGTGGGTCCTTCACCTTGTGTCCTCGTATGGGACAATTTGATACTTGTGATGTCCCACACATGTGAACCCACAATGTTCTATGGTTAATCAAATGCGACTCATAGTTGATGGCATCTTGTAAAGTAAAGTAATCCCGCTATTTGGAATCTTTCCGGGAAAGGACCATGATGGATCCTGATGTTCTGAAGATATTAGGTTATCCTAATCGAAATTAAAATTTAGGTACAGAAACAACATATATATCAAAATTAGAGACGTGAATACTTGACTATTCTTTGGCCGCGCGTCATAAAAAGTAGAGATTTCATTATTTTTTTCGGAAACACTAACGCCCACACGTGTGGCACTTCTCCAACTCGCTCACACGCATGGATCGTCGTCTAGTGCAATTTGCACGAATCTTGACACGAAAAGATGAATTTGGTGTGCCACGTAGGACGGGTCTGGTGTGTGGGCGTTGAAGAGTTTGCCCACACGCCCCGCACCTTGCTGTTTGCCTGCCTGTGTGGACGAACTAGTTTTTGCCCACACAGCCACCATCTAGTCCATGCGCGTGTGGGCAAACTGCTTTTCGCCCACACGACGACTCCTACGTTGTGGATGGCAACTGCAGTTACGCGAACGTGGCAACCAGGCAAACACACATGGCAACTATAATTCATTGCTAGACGGCAACTGCAGTCGCGCGTACGTGGCAACCAGATAAACACACATGACAACTGTGATTAACCATACATGGCAACTATGGTTGGACCACACGTGACAACTAGATAAACACACATGGCAACTACTGGTTGACCATATGTGGCAAGTAGTTAATCACATACGGCAACTACGGTTTGATTACATGCGGCAACTACCATAAATTAGACATGGCAACTATAGTTAACCAAAACAGATAGAGTTGCCATGTTTTTACAACTACACTTGCCATCCCGGATAACTACATCTGTCATCCCGGATGGCAACTAAATTGTTATCCCGAGGGTACCTAACGTAGCTGCGCTAGGACGTGTGGGCATTCTTGCTTCGTGCCACACGCGCGAGGTGAGGTGAGTAGTATTTGTTGGGCGTGTGGCACGAAGTAGCTGCGCCCACACGTGTGGGCAATTCTAATGTCCGCCCACACACAGCCCGTGTGGGCTGCCTCATACTCACGCCACACACGGTGTGTGGGCGGATGCCTAAGATACCACACGTGTGGCAGTTATCGACGTCCTATTTTTTTGTTGATGTACTAGTACATCTAGCCAATTAACATAGTACTGGTCAATATCATTTAGTATAACTTGTTGATTTTCGTGTTGAACTGACAGCTTACACATGCTTTCGTGGTTCGTGCATGAACGTGATTAGGGCATAGTTAAAACCTTGAGGCATGACCACTTTAACCCATTCACCTAATCGATGAATTTCTTAACAAATATACGAGTAGGACTGATCACTTTAACCAAGTTGCACGTGATGGCATCTAGAGATTTAAAGAGATCTATCCAACAACTTGGAAATTTTGGAGGAAATAACCATGCTCCATCTTGTTGTCCTGCAAACACTAGCAAATGCTGAATCAGACGAACCAAAGTAATGTATATGATTCTAGGAATATTAATTTGTAATTTATTTCGATTTCATCTCTTGTCTTCGTGAGGTATAACATTAATGCATGTGCTCCACGGAGTGTTCATTAGGTCTGCAGCATCAAAAGTAGAGACTCGTTGATTTTATGTCATTGCAGTCAATAAAGCAAATCAAAAATTTGATCAATGGTGCACAACCTTATTGAATAAAAAAGGGTCCGTGAAGCTTCACATGCTTTTCTGGTTTATGCAAGCTAACTTAGATGTATGAAAACTAAACTCCAGAGTCCTTGTATTTTCTTGTCGATGCCACACAACATTTCCAGGACACCTAAGCTTTCCGTCAATCCCATAGGCATGGCAGTGGCCTATCTCATTGGCTTTTTAGATGGTTTTGCGTAGAAAAGCATGAGCTCTGTCTCTGCTAGTATTTGTGTAAACTAGGTATCATCTCGGTCACTTGGAATGTTTGGGGACGATAACCAAGTTCAATAGCGATGTCGTTTGAACCCTAGGTTGTCTCTTAAGCCCGCGTCGTGACCAAGCGTTGATCCATGTGCAATTCACGTGGATTCGCAAGTGTTCTTTAGGCATGCAGCGTAAAAAGGAGAGACTTGACTAAATGTATAGGTCACTTCGGCCAACCGATATTTTGACCAATATTGTAGTACAGTAAAGTTTGTTGAACTGACAGTGTTCACATGCTTTTCTGGTCTGCAGAGATATTGAGCTCGATCCAGCCTTGGAGTTGCGCTTCCCGTTCAAACCAAAGAAGAACGTATCATGCTGCCTGCAGCTAATCAACATGGTGGACAGCTATATTGGCTTAAACACAGGGATCAACAAAAGGAAAGCAAAGGAATCATACCACCATTTTGCAGGCCTAACATAATTGTGGTGAAACAAAAAGGATTTAGTAGTTGGAAAGTTAAACTGCTATCTCTGGGTGGAAGGACATGGTACTATATATGACTTCCTTCATCTAGTTGCCGAAAGGAGTATTACATACTGATAAAAAGTAAAGCTGCTATCTCTGGGTGGAAGAACATGATTAGAAGGATTACTTCCGATCAAGATTTTTTTTTGGCAAGGAGATAGCGAGAGAAAGAAATATCGGTTGGCTACATGCAGTGTGTTTTGCCATCCCGAGGACCAAGACAGGTTAGGCATTCATGACCTTGAGGTTAAGAATAGGGCCCTCCTCGGTACATGGTTGTTCAAGTTATTGAAAATGGTGTATGGCAAATCCTCCTAAGGAGAAAATATGTGGGTTCAAAGGCGGTATCCAAAGTATACTGGAAGCCCGGGGACTCTCACTTTTGGGCGATACTAATGGCAACGAAGATATATTTCTTCCACTATGGTTCCTTCTTGATTAAGGATGGCTCAAAAATTAGATTCTGGAAGAATAAGTGTCTAGGTAATGCTACACTCCTGGAACATTATCCAACTTTATACAATATTGTGCGTCACAAGGGTGATACTATCGTCAAGGTTTTGAAATTATTTCCGCCAAATATAACGTTCAGAAGTGATTTAATTGGACCTAGATCCAATCGTGGAACATACTACTCCAGCGGTTAACCACAGTACAGTTGTCACAAGAGTCCGATGTATTTCATTGGAACCTACATGGGAATGGGCAATTCTTAGTGAAGTCTATGTATAGAGCTTTGATCCAGTCTGACGTGCCAGTTGACACTAGTAGAAAAAGGGCCATTTGTCCCGGTTCATAAGGCCCATCTGTCCTGGTTGGTAAACCGGGAGTAAAGGGTCGTTACTAATGCCTAGGCCTTTAGTCTCGGTTCTTATACTAACCGGGACAGATGGGCCTCCACGTGGACGGTGCTGCGAGCCCAGGCAGGAGGCCCTTTAGTCCCGGTTGGTGGCACCAACCGGGACCAATAGGCATCCACGCGTCAGCTGTTCAGGGGCTAGGGTTTTTGTTTTTTTTTTCTAAAAGGGGGGTGGATTTGGGGGTTTTGTATGGTTAATTAAGGTGTTTCATATATTGTGTTAGGTAGCTAATTAATTAATAGAGAGAAGTGTCCTCTCTTATCTCCGTGCTTGGTCGACGCTATGTACTATACATAGAGAGGCCCTCGACACGCTAGCTAGTAAGAAAATGAAGGAAACCATTAAGTACAGAAGTTCGTCCTGCATACCGAGAGAAGTGATCGACCTCTCCTTCTCCGAGAGATTGGTCGAACAACAAGTTTTCGTATTATCTATCTGATGCTACTGGCTACATACATATACAATATGTAAGATCTCTTACAATCCCCTAGCATTTGAACTCAACTTCCACATGGTATTCTCCGGCTTTATTGATGACGTGGTCAAGAAAGTATCCCACCAATTCCTCTTGAATTGCTTTCATGCGATCTTGTGGTAGGAGTTCATTCTGCATCTGCCACGTCTAATTTGAAGAAGTGGGTTAATACATATATATGAATGAAACTCAACAGAAATGATGGTGTAATAAAATGAAATAGTGAATATTATTGCTTAGGCACTTCATATTGTCTTTTAGAGTAGCCCCGCTTATTTTTCAAAGTCGCGTTGTAGATGAACTCGCACACGTAGTATCCACAGTAATCATTCCCTTGTTCCTGCCACAAGCACTTTACGAGAAATAGAGGTCAATCAAACTGATAATGAAGCATTATAAATGGCATTGATGAAAGTAGCTAGAATCAACGGGAGATGCGCGCAACTAGCTAGCTAGTAGTACTTACTTTCGGATATTTATATTGTAGCTCCTTCGGCAGTCTCGGAGCTTCTGCGGTGAACTGTTTCCAAACCCTGCAAGACAAAGAAAATAATTATTACTTGAGATATCAGGAAATGAACAAAAAGTTGTTGATATGGTGCGATAATGATCGATTGAACTTACTTGTTGAGCATTTTAGTCATGTCCGCATAGGTCTCGGGATCTTTTCGTCTCGAGTCTAAGACGGTTACTAGTCCCCACTCAAGCTTAATCTCCAGGAGAATATAGTGGAAGCTACGCACGCATGCATAACTCATCAATTACATTACTATAACCTCGCTCGAGTAATAAGGGAAACCGAATGCACACGACAGTAACACTCACTTGAAGTTGTAAGGAAAGAGTATTAAATCTTTGTTTTGATTTATTAACAATGATTTGAGCAAGTTGGCCTCGGCCTCTTCGACGTTCTTTGTAACCTGAAATTCATCTATGAGATTTGTGTTAATGAACCCAATATCATACATTTCTGCTTTTGCACTCGACGATCTTCAATATGCATAATACAGTGAGGATAATTATAAATGCATGCAATGAGAGAGCTGAGCTATATATAGAGACTTAATGACAAAAGTAGTACTTACAGACAGTAGCAAGTGACCGTTAATTTATCGAGGGCCTTTTGATTGAAGAACTGGAAGAACTCTTCAAATGGAACATGCAATAGATCAGTTCCAACGAGGTCGTGCTCCTCTTTAATTCTCAGATACAAAGTATTCGTCCCCCCAGACTCTCTGCAGGTTTTCATGTACCAATTATGGAATATTCGCATCATCGTTGTTAGAGATTTTTCATCTTTGACGAGAGGCTTCCCGTACTCGTATCTGTGTTCATCCACCTCCAAGAAATCATAATGTACATCATCGAGCAGGTAATCTCCAAGATTGCTATAACCGGGCACCATCCCTAGAGCATTAGCGACGATGTCGCTAGACACATTGAGCGGGGGGCACGATTGGTTTGCTTGTTCGCCGAGCTGGGCTATTTTTTTCCCAGCTACTCGTTCTTTTAACCTTTGATCACTGACAGTACTTCCCGACCGCTCCGCTTTGAGATATGCCTTTTCAGTAATGCGCTCGTAGTTGGTTTTTGGCGGAGACTTTGGTGGTTTCCTTAGGGCATCGATAGTGCGCTTTGCTTTCACCGGATCTACCTTCTCCTCCGGAGGTGGATGTCTCTTTGCTTTCAACCTTTCAAATAAGTCCTTCACTTCGGTCCGCACGATCTTCGCGTTTTCCTCTGCGGTCCTCTCGTACGGTAACTTCTCTAGAGGCTTGAGAGGTGGACCGTATCTGTATTGCCTCCCGCCTCTGGCTGTACTGCTAGACGCCGGAGCAGACGGAGCGGCTGTGGCTGTCTTCTTTCGTGCTTGCTTATGAGGCGGAGGAGAAGGACTATGACGCGCCGGAGCAGCCGGGCGGCGGTGGGTCTCTTCCGCCCTTGCTGGCGATGCGGAGAAGGAGGAGGCTAGTGGCTGCTCGGGCATGCCGGCGCAGGCGAAGAAGGAGGCGGAGTGCCGCCATGCGCCGGAGAAGGAGGCTGGGTGCCCTGATCATCACTCGTCGGAGGAGGAGGCGGTGGAGGAGGCGGAGTGCCCTGACTCGCCGGATGAGGAGGAGGAGGCGGAGGCATCCAGTTCGGAAGGTTGATGAGCTCCTTCCGCCATAGGCATGGAGTCTTCAGACAAGAACCCAGCCGAGTCTCCCCTTCACCCATAGGGTGGCTGGAGGTCCTCAAATCCTTCTGTGATTTCATCCACCATCACCCTAGCATATCCTTCTGGAATCGGCCGGCAGTGAAAAGTTGCGCCAGGTTCAGGAGGTGCAACAGAGCCAACAGCCGCCTTGACTTTCAATTCCATCCACTGCGTCATAAGGTGGCAATGCTGAGACTCCGTGATAGCATCTACGGGGTAGCTAGCAGGAGCCATGAAGACAGGCTCCTGAAGCAGCTTCGTGGAAGCCACACTGCTTCTCCGCCGAGATGGCGGGGTAGCTTCGGGTGTAGCTTCGGCAGGTCGCGTGCTGCGAACTGCCTCTCGTTCCTCTAGCGCTTGTACCCTTGCGTGCAGCGCCTGTAGTTGGGTCAACTCCTTTTTCTTCTTCCTCTCCCGGCGTTTGTAACCGCCTGCGTCAGGAAATCCAGCCTTCCATGAAAGGGAGCCTGGCGTGCCTCGTGTCCGTCCGGGGTGCTCAGGATTCCCGAGGGCCTCTGTGAGCTCATCATTCTCTCTGTCTGGAACGAACGTCCCTTGTTGCGACTTTTCGATATACTCCTGAAGCTTCTCGATGGGTGTGTTCAGCTGCTCGTTGGTCCAAACGCACTTCCCTGTTACAGGGTCCAATTTTCCCCCAACCCCGAAGAACCAAGTCTTGCAACGGTCTGGCCAACGTCGAGTCTCTAGTTCGATCCCTTTATCAATGACGTCATTCTCAGTCTTGTCCCACAACGGCCGGGCTTTCAGGTAGCCACCTGACCCCGTGCGATGGTGATGCTTCTTCTTTGCAGCATTTTTCTTGTTTGTTGCTCACATCTTCGCTGCTCTCTGAGATTTCTTTTTGGTGACAAATTCGGGCCACTGATCTTTGATCTTCTCAAATCGGCCGATGAATTCAGGAGTCTTGTCTTGGTCGACTAACGATGATTTCAGCTCATTCTTCCACCTCCGGAATAGCTCAGCCATCTTCTTAAGAGCATAAGCCTTGATCATTGGCTTTTTAACTGGATTCTCCGGATCCTCCTCTGGCGAGAAGGTGAAATTTTCCTGCAGGCAGTCCAAAGATCAGCTTTCTGCCTATCGCTGACATAAGACACCTGAGAGTCTTTGTCCTTAGGCTTCAACCATTGCTCGATGCTGATTGGGATCATGTCCCTCACTAGAACCCCGCACTGAGCATTAAATTTTTGCTTGGTCCGGAGGGGTTCAATCGGTTGGCCAGCGCGATCAATTTCGATGATCGTGTACCTTTCATCCGCGCGCAACTTTCTCTTCGGGCCTCGTCTCGTTACCGAAGTGTTACTCGATCCGGAGGGCTAGAAAAGAAGAAAAAGAAGAGAGTTAATATGTGTACATACCAAAAATAATTGATGCATCAATTAGCTATAGTCAGCACATGCTTAATTAATTAATATATATACCTGGCCGGACTCCGTTCGGTCACCGGAGCCTTCTTCTTCATCCTGTCCTTCCCCCTCAATTCGGTCACCGGAGCCGCCATCACGGTGTCCTTCGTCCTCCATTGTTTGATCATCGTCATAGCCTGCTTCTTCATCCTGTCTTTCAAGACCATCGGTGGATGTGTCGTTGAGAAACGACAAGACGGCATCACTTCCGTGTGCGATTATCTCCCCCAACACCGCTTCTTTTGCTTCGTCTCGGGGGTGCGGATCCATAATTTCTGCAAATATTTACAACATGGCAATTATTATTCAAACATGACAGATGGATATATTAGTGGCAAATGTTGAACTAGCTAGCTAAACACGATAAGGAATCATATTAGTGGCATGGCCTCGACGCTTCTCTAGGGTTTGGGGTGGCCTCGACAATGCTTCAAGGGTTTGGGGTGGCCTCAACAATGCTTCAAGGGTTTGGCGGGGTCGATGTCGTCGGGGCGGCAACTGCGAGATGAGAAGTGAAATTTCCACAAGTCCTGCTTATATACCAAGAGCATTGGTCCCGGTTCGTGGCACCAACCGGTACCAATGCCCCCCTTTAGTCCCGGTCGGTGCCACCAACCGTGACCAAAGGTCAGTTTTCGGCAGGCCAAAGGGCGGGAAGCGGCAGCCTTTG
>NC_041386.1:602331839-602340638 GCF_002162155.2 Triticum dicoccoides | reverse complement strand
GGGCATTGGTACCGGTTGGTGCCACAAACCGGTACCAATGCACCCCTTTAGTCCCGGTTGGTGCTACCAACCGGGACCAGAGGTCCTGTGCTGCTGCGCCCGCGTCGAAAGTTTAGTCCCACCTCGCTAGTTGAGAGGGGCGCGCAGTGGTTTATAAGCCCCACTGCCGCACCCCTCTCGAGCTCCTCTCCATTGCAGGCTTACGGGCCTAAATGTCACTTCTATGCCTGATGGGCCTACTGGGCCTTCTGCGGGCCTGAATCCTAGCCCATCAATGGGTTTCTAGTCGTATTCAGGCCGTGGCGGCCTAGTAGGTGGCATATTTTTTATTTTTTGACTGTTTTTTTGTTTTCTTTTTTGCTTTATTTATTTTGTTTTGTTTCTACTTATAACAAAAAACTTATTTATTTTATTTTATTTTATTTTATTTTGTTTCTAATTGCTTATTTATTTTATTTTATGATAATTCTTTTTGCTATTAAAGTTTCTAAAAAAAATTCTTTACGAAAATTCTTTTTGCTTTTCATGATTTTGAACAGAAAATACTTTGATAATTTTAGTTTCATCAATTTTATATAATTTTAGTTTCAATAATACTAGAGGTTGCTTATAATGTTTTGAACAGAAAATAATTTGTTAATTTTAATTTCATAAATGTTATTAAAGTTTATTTTATTTTGTTTCTACTTATATATTTTATTAAAGTTTATATTAATTTATTTCTAATTACTTATTTATTTTAATTGTTATTTTTCATGCACCATTTTTCATGCATTTACTGATTATTTGAGCTATAAGACCCTCAAATTGAAAAACACTACAAATAAATTCTGAAAAGGTTGAAAGTTGGCATGGTATCATCATTTCACCCACATAGCATGTGCAAGAAAGTAGAGAGGCTTACGACAAAAACTGGATGCACTTCGTGTACAAAACGGACAATCTCTTTGGAAGTATCAGGGTTTCATACGGAAACTCGTCTATTACAATGGGATTCCATTTTTCTGAACTTATTTGAACTCCATAGTTTTTCTGTGTTCAAAATGCACCATTCAAAGCCACATCATCAATTTTCAACCATTTCTGACTTAATTTGTTATTTTTCATGCATTTACTGATTTTTTTTCAGCTATAAGAATCTCAAATTGAAAAGCACAACAAATGAACTCTGAAAAGGTTGAAAGTTGGCACGATATCATTATTTCACCCACATAGCATGTGCAAGAAAGTAGAGAGGCTTAGGGCAAAAACTGGATGCACTTCGTGTACAAAACGGACAATCTCTTTCGAAGTATCAGGGTTTCATACGGAAACTCGTCTGTTACAAAGGGATTTCATTTTTTGGAACTTATTTGAACTTCATAGTTTTTTTGTGCTCAAAATGCACAATTCAAAGCCACATCATCAATTTTCAACCCTTTCTGACTTCATTTGTTATTTTTCATGCATTACTGATTATTTTCAGCTGGATAGTGATAAGTGACCAAATTAATAGTAGTTCATCATCACATTAAAACCAAAGTACATACATAGTTCAAATTGAACAACATATAGCTCTCCAGAGCATCTAGTTAAACCATATATTGAAACTATGTAAAAACCTTTCAATGCAACAACAAATGCGATCATAATCACAACTAAGGTAACAATTGATCCAACGTCATAATGATACCAAGCCTCGGTATGAATAGCATATTTTCTAATCTTTCTAATCTTCAATCGCATTGCATCCATCTTGATCTTGTGATCATCGACGACATCCGCAACATGCAACTCCAATATCATCTGCTCCTCCTCAATTTTTTTAATTTTTTCCTTCAAGTAATTGTTTTCTTCTTCGACTAAATTTAACCTCTCGACAATAGGGTCGGTTGGAATTTCCGGTTCAACCACCTCCTACATAAAAAAAATCTATGTCACGTTGGTCGGCATAATTGTCATAAACAATAAATGAACCAAATAGTTATAAAAAGATAATATATACCACATCCGAATCATAGACAGGACGAGGGCCGACAGGGGCGGATGCCAGAACCATCGCACTATATAATAACAAGGAATAATAAAAGTAAGAAAATTAGACAAGTATCCATCTCAAGTAAGAATATTTTTTCTTTCAGAAAGAAGATAAGAACAAGAGGCTCACCACGGTGGTGCCGGCGATGAGATCGGCGCGGGCGATCGACGGCGGTGAAGATGGGGAAGGGGCGTGACGGACCGCTAAACCTAGAAAAATCTCGGGGAAAATGGAGCTCCGAGGTCGAGTTTCAAGAGAAGAAATATTAACTAGTGTGGCTCGGACATTTCATCGAACACCTCATGTGCATAGGAGGTGAGCTAGAGCACCCAAATGCCCTCCCCTCGTCGGCCAGCAAAAAACAAAGCACGGTGGAGTGCTCTGCTCGCTGGCGATGGGCTATATATAGGCAAATCATTTGTCCCGGTTCGTGGCTGGAACCGGGACCAATGGTTATGGGCCAGGAGTGAGGCCCATTGGTCCCGGTTCGTTCTTAGAACCGGGACAAATGGGTCCAGACGAACCGGGACCAAAGCCCGCGAGGCCCCGGGCGACCTCCTGGGCTCACGAACCGAGACGAATGCACCCATTGGTCCCGGTTCGTATAAGAACCGGGACTAATGGGCTGGCCAGGCCCGAATGAAAGCCCCTTTTTCTACTAGTGTGATAATAACAAGAAAATCTGGAAGATGAAGATACCTCTTAAGAATAAAATATTTGCATGGTATCTTCGTCGCGGAATTAATGTGTCCCGCGTAGTAAGATGAATTGGCATGGGAGTATTAATGTGTCCCGCGTGATGAGACAATAAAACATTTGTCCAATGTAAATTGGCTCGTTCTATATGGTCAGTCATCCAGGTAGCTAGTCGCTTATATCCTCCTTGTAGTGTCGCTAATATACTGAGCAACTAGTTACATGTGATTTATCATAGGTTTAGAACTCTTCTCAGGGTGGGAGCGCATGCCGTTATTTGGTCGCTTTGGCTATGTAAAAATGAATAAGGTTTTAACGATAAAACTACTTCTCTTATGTAGGTCCTCTATACAACGCCTGGATAATCTAGACCTGTTTACAGAGGTGTTTACACGATTGAAGGCTACGGCGAGGGATACTTTTACCCAACATGGGCGGGGACTGTACATGTTTGTTTGTATTTTGCCGTTTTACTTTTCTTTTGTGTCGGAGGACATTGTTTGGCTCTCTGCATCTTAGTTATGCTGAGACCAGATGTAATGCTTTAATCTGTTAAGTAATAAAGCGCCTCTTTTCAAAAAAGAACTCTACATTAATCAATATAGTGGAGAGTATTTAGCCTCAAAAACTAACATATTATTTAACAATAAAAAGTGCACATGCATTGAAAACTAAAATATTCATGTACTTATAAAAAGTGTTCTCACATTTTGGAAATGTTCATGTATTTTTTAAAGTATTTGCATGTATAAAAAATATTCATCGTGTATTAAAATAAATTCAATATGATTTTAAAAAATGTTCACCACGTCATCATGTACTGAAAAAAAATCAACATTATTTGGAAAAAGTTCATGGTGTATCTAAAAATGAAGAACATGTATTTGTAAAATGTTCAACATGTATTTGGAAAATGTTTGATGTGTGTTTGGGAAAAGTACATATTTATGAAGAAAAATCACTACATTTAAATTTATTTTACATTTCATTTAAAAAATAATGCAAAGTAAAACAAAAAAGGGAAAGAATAAAAGATACAAATAAATGAAATCATAAGGAGTAAAAGAAAATAATAATAGGGAAAAAAGAGATAAACAAGAAAAAGAATCAAGAAAAAACTAGAAAAACAGGAAACAAGGATAAAGATAAAGATAAAAAATAAAAGGAAAATTATACAAAAACCAGGTTCCAAATAATACAGTGGAAAACCTAGAAACAAAGATAAAGATAAAAAATAGAAAGAAAAAAGAAAATCAGACAAAAACCAGGTTGCAAATAATACAGTGGAAAACCAATCATTCTGAAGAAATCACAGGAAACCAGCTGTAACGTAAGGAATGTATCAACCAGGTTGCAATATTTTTTGTCAAAAACAAGTAATCATACAAGAATACACAGGGATTTATCTCGGACCAAAAAAGAAACTAACACCTAATGGAATACGACATAAGGCTCAAGCAGTTCCAATATTATTCCATAAAAAGCACTACCATCTGAGAGAATAAGCATACAAGATGGTAAAAACAGAAGTGCACCGTATGTTGGGGAAATACAATTCCATTGTTTTGTTGGCTCAAATACAGGAAGAAAAGCAGGTAAACTAACCTAGTTGGCCCAAATACATCAATAAATAAATAACAAAAGGAGGATTTAACCAAAAACAATGACTTGTACGTTTGTACCTAGGAACGCATTACTGCCGCCACCATTTATAAGCATCAAAAGAAAATACTCCAGGAAACAAGGGAAGGGCTCTCTCAAGAAAATCGGAAGACAGAATCTAAATCATCATCTTCATTTGTATATATGGAAGTTGCAGCCAGTAATGGATCGATAACAACAGAAACATGCCATGCCATGGCAGCAGCATGATCAGCACGCATGCACTGGGATTGATTCTAAATGAGCCATTGAGAACCTTATAAACGACTATACAAAACCTTATAAACGACTATATACACAACCTTATAATTAAATGGCCATCTGCTCACAATCCAGCATGGCAAAAATAGACAACAAGGGACGGCCGTTGGAGAGTAACTTGTGTTGTCTTTCCATTCACTGGGCACATTGATCATGTCCTGAAGCAACTGACCAGGCACACTCGGTACCTAGTGATTTGCGCAGGCAGGCCCAAGATGTATGCTATCTGGAGAGAGTAACCACATCAGCAAGTATAGAAGTAAAAGTAGTAACACGATAGATAAATTGCATACATGAATGAATGAAGCATTGCCACAAAAAAAGTCGCTCTGTTGAAATTAGTAATCTTACATGGTTCCTCTCCTCGAGGCCCTGGAGTCACGTTCAATTCCTTTCTAACTCACAACGGTAACAGTAGAAGTAGTACAACATTAGTCAGTCAGCTACTGGAGAGCTCCTCCGTCATCAAAATACGCTCCTTGAGAATCCCAGCGAGAACTTGGTCTCAAAGAAACTGCTCCTTGGAATTGCCCACTTCCTTAAGCTCTGCCTCATTTTTGCAAGGTTCAGCAACCCGGAACAGCGATGTAAGCCTGCGCGCATGATTGACAAATAATAGTCATGTGGATGTCAGCTGGATGTTATAGCACGATGAAAATTGACTTACCTAAAGAGAAGAAAACCAATAAGAAGTTGCATTCCAGTGACGCATAGTTGTTTGATGCAAGTTCAATTTCTAAAAGTTGACAAGATTAGCTACAACTAATACTGCATCTTATAAAGATAACAACTGCAGTATATATGCTTCTGCCCTTGAACTGTACCGAAAGAAACAAATGTTCTAATGTAACACTTGAAAAAGAAGGCCCCAGGCTGCATACCTTCTCTGCAGCAGGGATAGAACACCGGGAGCAAAAATGGAGAGGTGGGCGGTAACAATGGCCTCAGAGAAGATGCTGAGGAAGCCGGGGTCGTCGGTGCCCACCTCCACCTCCAAAGGGCAGAGGGCGTCCGGCGTCGAGATGGAATTACCCAGCTGTAATATCCCAGTTCCTCTCACTTGGCCAAGGGTTCCCCAGTTCTGCATAAGAGACCAACAATTTTGTACAAACAGCTCAGTTGAATTCGACTTTGGGGATGTGACAAATCTTGTGGGCATCCTCCCCTTGGCACCTCGCAATTAGACTCGGACATCGAACAATTCTCAGTAGCTTCAAAGCAGAGAGATTCTTTATGCTTTCAGGCAAACATGTCAGGCTGGGACAATCTCTGATGAAAAGTTCTTCTAGAGAAGTCAACTGTCCCAACCATTCCGGTAATATCTCCCGGCCTTTGCACTGTAGCAACCTCAGTTTTCTAAGAGCGGTGAGATTCTTCATGCTTTCGGGCAGAGATGTCAGCTTAGGGCAATTGTGGATGTGAAAGAGTTCTAGAGAACTGAGCTGACCCAACCATACCGGGAGTGTCTCCAGGTCATTCAATGACACCAACCATAGTCCTGTGAGAGAAGTGAAGCACCGCATGACCTCTGGCAAAGTCCTCAAGCCACTGATGGAGTATACACAAAAATTCTCCAGGGTGGTAAAGTGTTGAAAACTATCCCACCTGTCTTGAGAGAAACTACAGCTCTTCAGAACGATCTCAGAAGGATGAATATAAGAGGAGAGGTTTCCAAATCCTCGTTCTGGCAAAACTGCGTCGCTGTTGCTCAAACCCCAATTCATACTTCTTGAGGGATATGGTAGGAACTTCAACTTTGGACAGTCCACTACAAACAAAAAATGCAAATTGGGGATTAAGAACTCTTTGTTTTCTTCACCTGTCTCTGTTGTCCACCATTCCACCAAATTCTTCATCAACTTCAGCGTCAGTACTCTTAGTTTCATACAAGGTCTGCCCTCTCCATAGAATTCCTTACCGATTTTCTTAATATTGGGAATGTTTTTCAGACACAACATTCTTAAATTTGGCAGTGCCCCGAATGGAGGAAGAGAATCACATGCTTCCAAACCATTAAGAGTCAGTTCGCTGAGAAAGGGGAGATAGGACGAGATGTGAAACATCCAGTTAGGGAAATCCTTGCTGCTATACCCGAGTAGCTGAAAGTGTTCAAGAGTCCGAGGAGGTACTAGCCTGTCCAGCACTGATTTACCTTCTTGGTTTTCCCAGAGAAGTTTAAGCAATCGAATATCCGATTTATCACGCAGTCTGACTCTGTCTGCATCTTCTGGATGCCTGACATTTTGAAGCCCTGCAAGTATCAGCTCTGAACAAGTCAATCCCACAAGGTCCACTATACTGCTACATCCTCTGCTCTCTATCTCATGTATGTCATGCCTTACTGTGCCCACGAGATTTAGACGCTTTTGAATGGCTGGAATCTTCTCAAGCAGCTTAGAAGTTGCAGTATCAATCACAAACTGAGTGAGACTGGTCATGTCACCAATGCTATCAGGGCAGTCATACATATATAGAAGGCCATTCATGTGCAGTATTTGAAGCTTAAGGTCACCAAATGAGGAGGGGAGCTCACTGAGCCTCAGACAGTACGACAAATAGAGACACCTCAGCTTAAACAATTTGCATACTGACTCAGGCAATCCTCGGAGTTTAGGACAACTTGTTAGGTTCAAATACTGAAGCTCGATGAGGTCACCAAAACAGTCAGGGAGTTTTTCAAGGTTATGACAATCTGAAAGATCTAGGTACTTCAAATGATTAAGTTGGCAAAATGACCCTGGCAGCATTAAAACCTTGTAGCAACCAGAGAGGTTCAAGAACTCAAGTTTCTGAAGGTGGCCAAAATCAATTGGCAGGTTTTCTAGCTCATGGCAACTCAATAGGTTCAGATGCTCTAAACACGGAAGGCTTATATTGTCAGGTAGTTTGGTGAGCTTTGAACAACTTGACAAGTTTAAGAAGGAGAGTTTAGGAAGGCTACCAAATTTATCAGGGAGCTTTTGAAGAGCACAACAATCTGACATGTTTAGGTGGTGTAAGCATGTAAGCTCACAGATTGATTCAGGCAACTCTTGGAGTATAAAACACCCGGATAGATTGAGAAAAAAGAGTTGAGAGAGCTCCCCTAGTGATGCTGGCAGCTTACTGAGCCTGTTATTGCCAGATAGGTCCAAATAGCAAAGTTTGCCGAGGCGACAAATAATGTCAGGTAAGGTTTCAAGCAAGGAATTTGATAGAATAAGAGTTTCCATGTTTTGTAGTGTATGAAAATTCTTAGGAAGTGATGCTATTGGCAAGCCTGTGGCATCAAGATACCGAATTAGCTTCAATTGACTAATGGAAGATGGCAGCACCACGCTACTTGGAGCTGATTGGCCTTTAGCTGAATGTCCACTTAGTTCCAAGACACGTATGTACTTGCACCGAGAAAATGCCTTTTTCGGGAGTTGCATTCCCCCAAAATCCCTAAAATGGAGGGATCTAAGTTTGCCTGGAATATATTTGAAAACCTTAGGATCATTCTTCAAGTTGGTTAACTGTGCATGCCGGTAGTAATGAGGTGTGTTCCAGCTTGTGCTTTTGGTAGCATCGAGATTAATGAAGTCATCAACAACAATTCTTGACACAAGATCATGCACCAAATCATGCATGACGAGTTCTGGAGGAGTTTTGAAATGCAATGCACTTGGACTAACCTGCAGAGGTAACTACTATCAATATATTATCGTAAGGAGAAACATAAAACAGCGACAATATAGCAAAGTAAGAACATAAAATTGAAACTTCCTGAAACTCTGTGGAGCCTTTTACCAAGAACTTTCCTACACAAATTTTTAACTACAAACTATGGATTTTCATATAAAAATATGAAGTTTGGCTAACTAACAGAGCAAGTAGAGCATATGTTGCATACAAGGAAGGCTAACTAACAGAGCAAGTAGAGCATATGTTGCATACAAGGAATGGTAGTACATACATATCTTTGTAGATATGTTTTTGTAAATTGTTTGAATTTCTTTGGATGTCAAGATTGACTTGTTTACTAACAAGTTCAATAAGTTTCAACTAATTTGAAACTATACATAGCTTGCTTACTAACTAGAAATTATGAATATGAGTGATTATTAAAGGAATCGCTCCTATGCCGCTCCCTGGGTGGCACTGGAGTGCTGAACTCTAGCCGCTGCCAGTTCCTCCACATC
>NC_041386.1:602311148-602331637 GCF_002162155.2 Triticum dicoccoides | reverse complement strand
GCGCTCACATTCACACTGCTCAGGAGGAAACGGAAGGCAAACATTAATCTTAGCTAGGGCTACTGTGGTATGTTCTTCAGGAGATGACACTCATGGCTTGGGGTCTGACAGAGTGGAATGCTCCCTTCGTCCCAATTTACATGGCGACCTTGCATTTCATGATTGAAAATTGACCATCAATTTGAAAAATAATATGTGAGTCACATGTCATAAAAATTGTACCACTGGAAACATTTGGAGTATGAATTGAATGATAATTTTTGTGACATATAACTCATGTTTTTATCGACCAAATTGAAGGTCAAAGTTAAACCTTGAAATATGTGGACACCGTGTAAATAGGGAAGGAAGAAATACAATAATTTTGAATAGTGCTACCATATGCACTTGGCCCATGGTTATGTCTTATCTGAGCCAGATTCACGTGAACCACATAAAGGAATATGAATCATCTCTCGTCATTTATTCCTGTCAACTGTCTCTCTCAATACCATCGCCGGGAGGGGCCTGGCATGTGTGACCACCTTTGCAGCCCTAAGGGACTAAACCTAAATCCCTCTCCCGAAGCCTAGCCTCCCTTAGTCCATCATCCCCGCATAGCTGCCCGGTGCCACCCTCTCTCTTCCCCATATTGACCACATGACCCGTCGCCGCCGCCAATTGCCACTTCACCAGCAGCCGTTTGCTAGCCCGATCCTACTGGCCCGCCCTATATCTCTCCTATTCGGCTATTCCCCATGGTCGCTCGCTGCCCCGCTCCTCCGGGCCGTGCACACTAGAACGCTGGCACTGTCCCGACCTCGCCTCTGGTTGGTACTAGTAGTCATTGGTCACAACACCTCCCTAAGCTACCTATCCCTGTGTCGTGGCGCCTTCCCAATCTCTCCTGTCATCCAGTGACCACGCAACCACCGTCGTACAATGTTGTTGCATCAACAACTCAGAAAGGGCAGGAATCCTCTGCGGGTATCGCGGACGAGGAAAAGCTTGCCCTGTGAGTGGGGATAGGGACGAGTAGTGGGCGGGGGCGGGGAATACACGACAATACCTGGTCGGGTTTCTCACTGTTAGTTTGAAGTCAATTAAATTTTATGAGTTTGTCGCCATTCCCAAGATCACTGTAGTCATGGTCCATGGAATCACAATAATGATGTGGGCTGCCTAGAGGACAACCCAGAAGATTCTAGACTACCGGAGGGCCATGGGCAGAGTGTAAGGATTAGTGCTCATGGTCACGCTCACACACACCACCTAGTGCGCTTGCACTGTAATTTCTTTGTTTCTATAACCAGCTTGTGAACTTTTATATCGATCCAGGTTTGTTCCCGCAAAACTATTGTGTTGTAATGTTAACCTGGTAGCTCTAGCAAATGACATCTTGTAGTTTGATACTCCACTAAGTTAAGATATCGTTCGAAAGCCTTATTGCTAAACTTATTAAATTAATATACATGTAGGGGGGATGTATCTTCCATTGCAAAAAAAGTGGCGGGTTGCCAAAGTAATGCCACAAATTCTCACTAGAAAAGAATAGTACCATCCACATAATTTGGTGGACTCTAACTAGGATTGAATCACCATCATATATATGTTCTAATTTTGTGGCACACAATCGAGACATTAAATCCAGGAATCGAAGGATAAGAAAGAATGTAAAACTAAAAAAATATAAAAGGACAAGGAAGAATCTAAAATTAAAAATATATAAACCCAACGTAGTCAAAATAAATGACCTAGTAAAGTATAAAAATGAAGTTATCAATGCTAATAATAAATGAAAAATTTGGAGATGGATATATGAAATCATTAACATAAATGAAAAGTCAAAGTGTAGGGACTAATCTAAACCATACCAGAGTACAATTTATGAAAGCGTGTTCTCGTCTATAAATAGAGTAAAAAAACATAATGGTAAAAATGAACCAGCTATACAACGGTACAAGAGAAATGGTGTCTATAGGTACTAACCAAAGCGGATCCTGGAATCCGAAGAAAGGACATCCCCAAAAGGTAGTTGATGCACCTTTGACCATCGTGCCTTGAATTAATGTATCCAAGTGCATTCCATTGCCGGATTAGACGATTGCTGTCCATGACAAAGCCCTTGGAGAAGGCTGCCAAGTACGTGAAACACATTCTGAATTCTTTCTTCATGCAGTAATAGCTCAGCATTAGACTCTCTAATGTTTCCTGCTGATGTTCTTCTTGAAAATCCAAAACAACCTTGGTGTCCCTTATATGTTCCCATGCCCCCACGGTCCTTAGCTCTGACATTACTTGCCCAAGAGCATTTGCCACGAGCGGTAATCCTCCACACTTGGCTGCAATCTGCTTTCCAATTTCTTCCAAGCCAGTATGGTCATCATCAGGCCTAAATGCCCTTTGCTTCATTAATTCCCAACAGTCACCAGGTTCTAAAACATCCAACTCTATTATTTCAGACTCTGGAACTGGGCAAATTTTCCTCTCATTTGCAAGAAAACCAGTGCGTAATTGTTGCACTACGCGTAGGTTTCGGGTGGTTACTATAACACGGCTGCCCTTTCGGCCATGCTGTAACATCTCCTTGAGCCTTTCAAGATTATTTCCATCTTCTTCCCAGAGATTATCCAGAACAATCAAGTATCTTCTAGTAGCAAGTTCTTTTTTCAGACGATGAAACTGCAAATCACAGTTGTCAAGGTTGATAGTGTCATCCATCATTCTTTTCAGGATGACACTCCCAATTTTGTGCAAATCAAACTGCATGGACACATTAACCCATATTGAGATGTCAAAGACACTGACCCTCTTGTCTGCAAGAACTGATTCAGCCAATGTTGTCTTGCCTATGCCACCAAGGCCGACAACTGGAATGATGGAGATATCCTGGTTAGCTTCTTCACTTGTGAGTAGCAGGCTGATTATCTTCTCCTTGTCGATACCCCTGCCCACCATTCCAGTTTTCATGCCAGCAACATTCCAGTTGGCTGCAAGTGTTTCATTGTTTCTGCTCCCTTCTCCCCTTGCTTCCTGCGGCACAAGACTGAGCCTCGTTCTGCCCTCCTTTTCAATTGCGTCTATTTTTTCCATCACCTTCTTCATCTTGTGGGGCATGGTCATTCGCTGCAGGAGTTGATTGTTTCTGGAAAACCATAAGCTGACCTGCAAAGATAAAAGAGTTTAAGTTAATAACTTCAGTCTCTAAGCACATCTTTTTTCGGATTCTCATCTGCCTGGCTGATTGAGAAGGACGCATGTTGGTTACAAAAGAAGGGATATGTAAAGATGGGCTATGGCATAATCAGATCAAAAAAGCTACACTTACGGGCAGCACACAGGCAAATTAACTTACGGACTAGCTCCTAACCAATCCCTTCGCCCCCTGATTTACACAAAGACATTTGCTCCAACCACAATAAACGCAGAATGGATTTATTCACACAAAAAAAAGGAACGCAGAATGGATCCCTATCTTTTTAGATTAGATGAAGAAGAATAAACATCTCAGATATCCCATTAAATTAGCAGGAAAATACTGAGTAGTCTCTGGAGGCCTCTGCACAGACCGCAGCTCACCGCCGAGACGAATGCCGAAAGATGGCTTCTTCTCCTGAAACCGATACTGTGTTGCCCCGTGCTTGCTGGCCACCGCTGTGGAGGGATTGACATCTCAGCCGTTCGTTGAGACGACTCGCTCGCTGTTGGTCGTTGGATAATTCCATGGTGCAGCCCTAACAGCGAGACAAACCTACAATACGGAAGCCGCAAGAGGGGCGTACGGCCAGCGACGAGGAGAGGGAAAGTAGAGTTACCTTGGGTTGGCTCTTCTTGATGAGCTCGTTGGCTTCCAACTCATCCAGCACGTCCTCCACATCATAGGCCACACGCTTAAACTTGGTAAGCCACCGCTCGTACACTCTTCCGTCTTCTCGTCCTCCTCGACGCGACCTCTCGTCGGCATCACCCAGCACGGCCTCCACATCTTTCATCTTCTCCCCCAACTTCAACACGTCGTCTTTGTACCTCCACTGCAGAGTGACCTCTGACACGACGTAGCTGCCCAGCTCGCCGCCCAGCTTGTCGAGGACCTGCTTCCCCACAGCAGCCGCAATCACGCTCATGGCGATGGCGATGGGAATATTGCTCCTGTGCTGTGCTTGTGAATTCTCTGTGGGGTTAGAATCAGATTAGGCAGGCCTTTGATTGCTGTGTGAGCATTGGGCTCAAAACAAGAGACAAGGAGGCCTTTCTGCTTTGCTTTGCCTGGGCATCGAAATTAGGATGCTGATGATGGAACCAAAGTTGCAACAAGCCACGCTTTTCAAAAAGCATAATGGATGGAGTGGGCATCTTTCTTTTCTTCAGTCCAGAGACATTCTAGAATGTGTGTGCACTGGCCGGTGCGCATCTGAACATGTAAACTAACTGCCACTTGCCATGCTTGACGAATATACTAATAAATCGTTGTGAGGTGCTTATTGCTTAAAGTAGTGAGGTGCCGAACCACTTTATTTCATTTGTTGGTGATGCAGAACATGAAGCGGATTGCAGAAATTTTAGAGAGCCCTTTGCAAACACTAACAGCAGAACGAAATAGTTGGGTTTCTGAATTGCTGAAACTGTAATAGCCCAATCTGTCTATGAACGAACATTAACTGCTTGAAGGATGTGACTGAAGTTTCAAGGGGACATATTCAGAACAGATGTGTACCTGTGACACTGAGAAAAGAGAGCAGATGTTGATCCCCACTAAATATGCTCGTTCCCAGACCCTTTAAAAAGTCACCTCCTGCTGCAGATGATGAATTTCGTAGCACGCAATTCCAACTGAATTAACAGCAGAGGCAAGAGTTTATGAAAGAAACGAGCACATGATAATTGATCCTTTTCTTGGGGCAAGCTGCATTGTGTGAGCATTGATTGGGTTGAAGAGAGAGACAATGAATCCCTTTTGATTTTGTTTGCTTGGGCCAGGGCATTCAAATTAAAATATTGATGATAGATTGGAGTGGGCATCTTTCTTTTCTTCGGTCCAACTCCTAAGACATTCTATCTATGCGTGTCTGCCCATGAGATGAGATACATAAAGTGCCACTGGATATGTTAACTAAATGGTTAAAGGAAAGCAGTGCCCCCTTCACAATCATGCTAATTTCTTAAAGCAGTTGTCGAACCATTATAGTATTTCATTTTCGACGCAGAAGATGAAGCAGGCTGTTGAAATTTAAGAGCGCTTGGGACTACAAGAAGCCCTCTGCAAACACAAAGAGCAGAATGTGACGACAAATAGTTGGATCTCTTCCCTCCTCAGCTGAAAGCCTGAAATGGTAAGAATCAGAAGCCAACCCGATCAGTGTATAACGACGTTAACATCGAAAGACATCGCTGCTTGAAGGCTGACTGAGGGTGCAAGAAGATGTATTGAGAACAGACGCGTAGCGTAGATGACCATACAAAGAAAGTAAATAACAAATTTACTGCTTGATATCCCCGACATGTTATATCCCCATTTAACATGCTTATTCCCGGATCTTTTGAAAAGTCGCGAATTAATCTCGTCCTCCTGTTGCAGCTGATGAACTTCGTATTTCGTAGCAGATCCATCCATCTGAAAGAAACAAATCACTGGGAGGCAACAAGTAGTTAGAACATGGAAGATTTAGTGCACATAGAACATGGAAACTATAGAACACAACATACATAAAAAGGACAGAAGAAGCAGGAAGAGGCCCCAAAGCTGTCTCCATAGCTTCCTTTCCACACTGGCCGGCGGTTCATCGAGCACCTCACAGAGCCCAGATCCAGGCCGCCGCCGCCGCTGCGCAGCAGCTCTGTCCGCCGAGTAAGAGTTTTCCTGTTTGTCGAGCGACTTTTTTTTTCCTTTTCTTTCGAGGAAAAATAAATAACGTGACTCATATGTAGGAATATACTAATCTTTATGTGTTTTCTTAGATCAGCTCGTCCACGCACGACACTAGAGTGAAGCATAGTAGCTTCGTTCTTGCATAGAAAATGCTTACGAGTATATTTATGCCGCGAGTATTAATTCACCCTTCTTACAGAATTTGTACACGTTGGATGAGATATACTACCTTCCTCCTGGTTTATTGGTTCTCATTGTATTTCGTGCCAAATTTTGAACATAGATTTAACTAATAAAATATTCATGCATGTTAGCAAAAATTATATCATTGAAAATTAGGTTCAAAAACAAATCCAACGATATAATTTTTGTTGACATGCATTAACATTTTATTAATTAAATATTTGGTCAAAAATTGGCGCAAATTACAAAAGAGACCAATAAACGAGGACAAAGATAGTATCTCTTAGTTTGGGTAATGCTTCCATTATCTTCTATATCTGCATTACTCATCTAACTTGGAAAGGATGCTGGTCTACCATGCTAGGCCGAACGATGTGGTAAATGTCATACGTTTTGATTGGATGGCGTTAGCTCGTCCGTCCAATTGTGTTGCACATCTATGATTTCAACCAGAGTCGATGATAGATGGGTCTCGTTAACTGTTAGGTCGTGTGGGGTCGAGTAAACGAGATGGGTTTTTCCCTGGTTTGGGTGCAATTGGATTATGTGGATGAGTAAAAACCCTAGCCTCCACACGTACACAGTAAAAAAATCCCCACTCTCCTCCGCCCCGCCGCCTCCCGTCTGTTCCTGGGAGCTCGCCCGCTCACCTTCCACCATCCTTGCAGCGGCAGGGGAAGATGGAGAGGATTGAAGGATCTTGCGCACCCCTCGCATGTTGTCATTCTTCGAGCATTGTCATCGCAGTTCGTAGCTTCGAAAAGGTGAGCTCTTCTCCTCTCCTTTTCTCCTCCCCCAACTTTCTTCTCTTCCTCCCTGCTCCTCCTCCAATCTCTCTCACCAAGGATTCAAGCATGAGACTTGCACACGTAAGATTCACAAGGCATGCGACCAACTATGATTTGGTGGTGCACGTGGTGTGCCCTAGCCTGAAAAATATATGTTCGATCTGCACAGTGATAGCATGCGCCTGCTGCAGCCATGTGGTTCTTGAGTGTATGTTGCTTGCTAAAAAAATTATAGTGGTTTGACTTGGTTTTCATGGTGGTACTTTCCCCTGTTGTATCCTTTTTTATTTGCTAGCTTTGATGCTTTGATTTGTTGTCTTGGCTAACAGGAGGAGGAGGGAGAGAGGGAGGGCAAAGAAGTAGGAGGAAGATAGATTCTTAGCGCACGGATGTTCCATGTAAATTGGTATATTTATCTCCCTGTTTCCAGAAACCCCTCCATACGAAAATTTGCAATGCCGCTTGATTATTTGGTATGTTGTTAATATAGTGGTATGGTTAGGTTGAAATAGTGGTGGCAGGGTGTGTGTGCAAGTTTACCGGTTAGTGAGGGATAATATCCATATGCATGTTGTTTGTTTGGTGTAGGAAGTGTTCAGCAATGGACATCTCTTACTTTGAATTGAAGTGTTGGTCTTGCTACCGAGTTAAATATGGAATCATGTAGGTATTCTTATGCCCCAATCCTTCATTAAGCGCAAGTAAATTTGCATGATGTGTCTTTTACTTGCAGATGTATCCCACTAAGGTGCACCATGCACAACCACTCTGAGAAGGTGATGGCCTTGCCGTCGTGGGCTTTGCTTCTTTTCTTTCCATGTTCAAGTGCTAATTATTAATTGCCTATTGGAGTTGATCGTTGATTGGGCCACAGGCAGAGGAGCGGAATTGGAGAACATGGTGACGACCTTGGTTGCCGCTGTGAGCTTTTCTTTTCTCTTCTTGCCCTTTTCAATAGCTAATTATTAATTTCTTGTTGGGTTTGATCATTGATTGGGCCACAGCGGCAGAGGAGCAGGATCGGCAAGAAGATTTCCAGAGCCTGATACCCAATTCCAACAAGGTCATGATCTTTTTCTTTCTTTCGTTGTCCCTGAATTCGGGGTCGCCGAGTTCGTGTTTGTGATGAATTAATGGGCTATGTTTGTGTTGGATTGCGGGATTACATGCTAACAAGTAATTGATGAACCAATATATGATCTAATGTGGACTGGATCGGCAAGGGAATTGTGAAGCTGCATATTCAGTTCTTTGTGAGGTGCTTACTTGCTTCAACTTATACGAGTATGAAGGTTCCATTGTCTGTATTTCGTAGATTGTATATATGTAGAAGCTCCTCCGCGAGCGGCAGGCAATCATTGGACAAGGTTGTCGTGGCCCTCCGGTACCGTTCCACCGCTGGAGGGACCACGACGTCGACGATGACAACCATGATGACGGCAATGACGGCGACGGCGGCGCGGCAGGGCAGGGCGGCCACACATACGAGGTGGTCGTCCGGTATAGGTTTTAGATTTTTTTTTCATAGTTTTTTTGTTATACGGTTGAAATATCGACCTTTTTATGTAAATTATAACCGGACTTGAATGAAATCCGCCATGTTTGAATAAATTTCGTCCGGTTAGTTTGAATTGTTGGCCAAATGTATACGGGCAGCATTGGATGGCTCTCCCCCATATTCATGTATGTGGATTGGCCCCCTCTTGTCCACGGACAAATGCGGGAGAAAATTTGCGCGTCGCCTAGTCCCCAAACATGGCTCTCCAAACTCATATGCTACTTGACGATGTATGAGCAATGCTTGCTATACTCTTGTCCTAGTTCCCATCGGTATTGATCGATCCACGCCGTTTGAATCTCCGTGAATGGACATATATGTATGCTATAATATTGGCCTAATTTCATCAGTGTAGATAACAAGAGCTCTTGGTTACTTAGGACACTTCATTTATTATTCGCACGGTTGAGAGCTAGCTTGAGTGTGTACTTATATTTATTTTGATTTTTGATTTTTAGTGTACTTATTTAACTACTCCTACATCATAAATATTCAAAATAGCTATATGACATTTATTTATGAAACATATCTGTATTTATTTTATTTTATAGTGTTTCGACCGTTGAATATAAAAGGAAATGCCTTCTTTTTAACTTGTGCCTGACTAGCCATATTCTTCTCTCCCTCCTTTCACCCCCTCCCTCATTTTCCCTCTGAACCGACCATCAAGTGCTCCTATTTGATGCCTGAGACCGTCTAATAGGTGACCCAACGCCTGAAGCCAGGTGCAAATGGGCCCGCCCACGCTGCATGCTCATTTGAGCTGGTTTAGTTTTTTTTTCTCTGCAGTTTTAAAGGCGTTTTTTTAATAAACAATTTTAGGATTTTCGAAAGACCTAAAATATTTTAAAATCAATATATACATATATATTAGAAAAAAATGTATTTAATTTAAAAGTGCAGTCTATATTTAAAAAGTTCACTGTACATTATAAAAAAGTTCATGGTACGTTAAAAAAGTTAACTGTATTTATAAAAGGTTCACTATACTTAATAAAATCTTGAGTTTGTATATAGAAATTTTTCACTGTATATTGGAAAAAATTCAGCATATAATAAAAAATATTCACCTTACATTGAAACAATATAAATTGAAAACCAGAAAAACCCAGCGGAAACAAACTCAAAATAAAGAAACTGAGAGATGAGATATAAAAATGAAAATAAAAAATAAAAAGGGAATGAAAATTAAATCAAAAAATAGAAAACCAAAAAAATAAAAGAAAAACAGAAGAAAAAAACAGCACTAGACTGGCCGATTGCGTCTCAGCCGGTAGGTTGTGTGGTTGGAGGCTCCACCCAGGTTTGTGGGCCAAATAGGGATTGTGGATCTATTGGACATCCGTTGGTGATTTTTGATGAACGAAATGTGCATTTCTATGTCTGTTTATGTTCGTTTGATGATCTACATAGTTTTATTCATTTTGCATGCTTTAGTATGGATATAAAGTATCGGATATGAGATACATATATGTGAATGCCACGATTTAAGGAGCGCCTGGTCAGTGCCCACAGATGCATCCGCGGGTGTTTGAGGAGCGGGATTTGGTGGCCGCGCATGTAGATGCTCTTAAGCCTACACTGTTTTTTTTTTTTTTTTTGCGGGGATACCTACACTGTTTCTAATATGAAAGGCACGAGTTTTGTGTTATATACTCTCTTGATATATACCTACACTGATCTATCAAAATCTTTTGAGCAACATTCCACGGTGTAGTATGTACAAAAACCGGGTGGCGTTGGTGTGGGAAGGAGGGACCAGCAAGCAAGCTGCTCGTTCGTACGTACACCGGCACTGCCGACTAAAATTAAACATTTTACAGTAGATTATGTTTTGTTCTTGTTCCCCGGGAAACCCATGCATGTGACCAACTATGTACGTAAGCATAGGCATGCAACAAAATATTTAGGAGATCCAGAAAGCAATGTCTTCCTGCGTAGTACGTGTACACTGACTTTGCATATGCATGTGTATGGTCCCGGCCGGTTGACCACACCACACGGCCGGTATTATTTGTAAAAATCAGGGGAGAGAGATACTACTATACGGCCGGTATGAATCATGTGACACCATTCATTCCGATTCAAATTCAATTAGACGGCAGCAAGATTTGTCCATATATTTTCACACCGGCCGCCGGTCTCGATCACACTACTGCTGCTGCACAACTACGGCCCTTCACTGTGCTTGTTCCCCGGGAAACCCATGCACGTGAGCAGCATCCAGTGAATTTCAGCCATTGGGTAAGACTACAGAAATTCTACTCCCACCTACTTCCTCCGTCCGGAAATACTTGTCCTAAAAATGATTGTATCTAGACTTATTTTAGTTATAGATACATTCATTTTCAACCATTTCTAAGACAAGTATTTTCGGACGGAGGGAGTATTAGTTATACAGAAACTTGACGTACTGTGTGAGGAAGAATAACCACACAAATTAACCATCGACATATCGATCTAATAATGTGTAAGATTTTGTTAAATTGTTACTCCCCATTCCATACCTGTGACATAATCAATCCCCTACTAATCACATAAATTGTTTCTTCATTTCCTAGTTCTTTGGGTGTACTTGTGACACCTGGGTGTGGGGGCGCAATCACACTTTTCTGAGGGCATCCTGGGCCGCACGATTGCGTCACGATTCGGAAACCTGTTTGGCCTTTGCATATGTTTTAGTCCTTAATTAATTTAGATGGGTTCCATGCATGCCACATTTGGCATATGCCACGCATCTCACCTCCCATGTTTTTCTTTTAACTTTTGAATTTGAATCTATTATATCTTTTGAAACAAAAGTGCAATTTCTGCTTGTTTTGCATATCCATGTTCCTTGCGACGAGAGCTTTGAAACAAGAACAACCTTGAATAAGCTTTGACAAAATTTCAGAATTTCAGCAAGTCACAACTATTAAAACTTGATAACCATAAACCCTAAGCAGGAAATGAAACATGGTAAAACTTGGTAGGAGTATGTACTCCCAACATCTACAATTCTACATGTCACGGATGGGTTAAGAAGAGATAACTAAGACTAGTGAGATTGCGTGAAAAAAGGAATAATGGTAGGAGAATAAGGAATGGTACTGTCGACGATGATGCATGCATGATTGTTTTTGCATGTAGCTGCATGCATGGCCTTGTCTGGGCCTCTCTTCGAGTCTGTCTGTCTCTCCGAGGAAGAAGCTAATCTAGGGACTGTGGAGCGCAGCGCACATACGTTGACACCTCGACTGGTCCAGCTAGACACGTACGCCCATGCAACGCCGCGGAACAAAGCAGTTGAAGTAAAGTGTCAAATACTAGGAGAATTACTATGCATTGCACGCAAGGTAATTCAGCTAATTTGGCGCCATGTATATATATGACCTGACACATTAATTCACGCATCAAATTCAGATCCAATTGAAAATTTGTCCACATTCACAACCCTGCGGGCAGTAGTACCCCCTGCATGTACGTGGTACGGTGGTCACTGCACCCTGCCTGTATGCTGTATGGCATGCATGCATGTACATGCAGATGCGGATCCGGTGCATGATGCTGATGAATGAACTAATTTACATAGGAACACTACTATATGACATATATAGGGTTTGAGAGAAACCACATGATGTATTAGCTTCAAGTTAATTTTTTGGGTTTTAAATTATAACTACACAGGAAAATTTGAAAGATTCCCGTAAAGCGCAAGTAATTTAGTGACCGGCCAATCTGGTTAAATTTCATACGAAATAGACATAGGGTTAACGTCTTGGTTTTAACTTCAAATCCTGTGTCCCAACTCAAACCGCATTGACAAAATTGAATTTTATCGCAGTAGACTAGCAATCATTCAGTGTAAAATGTCAACTAACATCAAATTACAAGGAGAGTGAAGAGAGATGACGTGACATAGAAAAAGAAAACATGAATGTGACGTGAGTGACACTGCTGATTAGGAAAAAAAGTGAGAGCCAAAACTGGTAAAATGAAAAATAAAAATAGTTGCAAAGTGAAAGTTGGAAAGTGAAGACAAGTACAAAAATCATGGGAAGTAGTATTTTGGTTTCTCTCACTAGATAGTCATGGCATGCATGGGGTGTGTTATCTCTTGCAGTAACTAGCTAACACTTAAGCCCAACACTAACATACAATACAATGCATACATACGTTCAGTAACACGACAACATACTAATTGACCAGCGATTTTAACAGCCACACGGTGGATCCATCCATAATGTGGATCTCGACTCATCTACTAGTAGATACGGAACGCATCAATGGATGGATGGATGGAAGTAGCTAGACTGCGCCATCGTAGTTGGACCGGAAGATGGAGCTGTTCCTGAGGATGTACTGGTGGTACACCATGGCCACGGCGGCGCCGATGAACGGGCCAACCCAGAACATCCACTGGTCGTCCCAAGCTTTCTTGTCGTTGTACACCACGGCGGCGCCAAAGCTCCTCGCCGGGTTGATACCGGTGCCGGTGACGGGGATGGTGGCGAGGTGCGCCATGAGCACGGCGAACCCGATGAGCAGCGGCGCCAGCACCGGGACGTGCGGGTCCCAGGCGATGCGCTTCGGGTCGGTCGCCGAGAACACGGTGTACACGAGCACGAAGGTGCCGGCAATCTCCGCGATGAGCCCCGCCGTCCTGGAGTATCCGGGCGCCAGCTCGTTGGCGCCGCCCCCGTAGAGCGCGTAGTGGTGGCCGCCGTGCACGGCCCTCACCAACGCCGCGCCGCAGATGGCGCCCACGCACTGCGCCACCATGTACAGGAAGGCTCGGGGAAGGGAGACCTTGCGCGCCAGAAGCAGCCCGAACGTCACCGCGGGGTTGATGTGGCCGCCGGAGATGCCGGCGGTGCAGTAGACAAGGACGGCGATCGTGCCGCCGAAGGCCCACGCGATGCCCAACACGCCGGCGCCGCTGCACGCCTGGGCGTCGGTCTGGCGCTTGTGGCCGACTACGGTGGCCAAGGCGACGTAAACGAAGAGCAGTGTAGCTGTGAACTCGGCGATGACGGCACGGTACAAAGACCACTTGCCCAGCTCGCCTGCGTCGACCAGCGGCGCCGGAGGAGGGTCCAGGTAGTCCTTGGCGCTGCCGTTGCTGATGACTTCGTTGTCCATGGCCTCCGGACTCAGCTTGCCCTGTGCTGCTGCCATAGGCATGATCAATCTCCGGCTCTCGGCTGATGAATCAAGGATCAATCGGCAATGATGGATGGAGATTGGGTGTCCATAACCTGGCAAGGATGCATGTATATATAGAGCATGGCCAGCATCAGTGAGCATGTATGGGTGCCCCACCATAGTGCCACGCACCATTTGCATCTTTTTATTACTGCGACAAGTGCCATTTACTACTGGTTTACAAGCCATACCTCTCTTTTTTGTATACTTTGGGAATCAACAAAAGGCGGAGCCAGCAGAGGGATCGGGTGGTCATGGAGATAGGGATAGTGAAAGGATCAAACTGGACCTAGAGGGGTGAATAGGGACAACTACTAATTTACTTTGATTATTAGCAAGTTTAGGCTACGTGGAAAAGTGTGGGCCAAAACAATGCTACGGTGAGATATACAAGTACATGATGCATGCAAGGTCAAGTGAGCAAAGTTAACCACAAGTAAATGAGTTACGGTTAGGAACAACCAAACACCACACAGACGAAGATGTATTCCGATGTTCACTTCCTTGAAAGAAAACTTGTCACCGTCAGAGGGGTAGGTGTTACCATGAAGGTTACCCTCTTATTCTTGTGATATCACCATGAAGGCAATTCTTAACCACTAGTGGTAGACCTTGAGGGGGAGTCCAAACTTTTACAAACAACGGGGTAAGTCACAAGTTGATTCCTCTCCTGGATGCGTGTTATGGAGAGAGGCGGGCAATATATTTCAACAAAGGACAATTTTTGATACAAGACTAGAAATCTATGCCGTTAGTCTCAGCTAGTACAGAGGTTTAGCCCCCTAAGAATAACAATTACTCAATAAACTCAAAGGCGAACCCAAATTCCTTCATTGGAAATATAGACCGGTGGCTCGTCTCTCTTTTCCTTCAAAGGAGTGGAATGATTTGACCAAGGGATGTAGAGGTTATGAAGCTTTTGCGATTTGGAAAATGGGGTATGGGAGCGTAAATAACTGTTTAAATTATAGGTAGTAAAAAGTAAAATAAATAAATAATTACAACAGGTGGAGAATATGAGAATATATCAAAATAACTGTTTAAATTATGTTAGTCGAAATACTTTCATTATCGCACATTGGTGAGATAGTTTTGAGCTGAGCCTTCAAAAGCATTTCATCAACGAGCACAAGCCGTGACATAATTTTTTTTTGCGGGGGACAAGCCGTGACATAATTAACCTCCCTGTATTTGTCCTACGCATTGTCTTTTGATTCCCTGCTCATGGATCTCATTCATCAGATGGGTTGTGTTGAGGCTATTTTCTTTTAGTGGTCTGCATGTGATGATCCAACTATTCCTCTCTTTATTTACTACTCTCTCCATTCCTAATTACTTGTCTATTTGTCTAGATACGGATGTATCTAAACATGTTTTTAGTGTTAAATATATTCGTATCTAAAAAAGTCTAAAGCAATTAATACGGTTGGTGAAAGTGAATCCTTCTCCCCGGCAATCGAGCAAGGACATTGCATGGCATCCATCGACATTGCAGGAATTGTAGAGGGGAAGGGCCAGACACGTACGCTGCCGACTAAAACCACACCAATTTGACGAAAATGCCCTCGGTCAGATCATTAAGCATACAAACGATAGGACAAAGGTACCCGCCACAAAATATGAAGCACACAAGGATTAATGGAGGACGGCGTAAGCTTAATTAGCGAGCTGTGGCATATTCCTGGATGTGTACGTCGTAGATCGGTATATGCATGCGACGCAGCATGGATGGACGGATGCAACTGGAGAACCCCCTCCGTTCCACAATACATGCCTTTTATTTGTCAAAATATAGATGTATCTAGACATGTTTTAGTGTATAGGTACATCCATTTTTAGACAAATGGAAGTCAAGTATTTTAAAACGGAGGGAGTACATGCGTGCAGCTGCCAGCACTATGCTATGCATGGCTCCCCGTGCTGTGTATTCCGGATGAACATGACTCTCCCATTCATGGGTGTTTTGCCAAATAAATATCCAGCGGTTGTTTTCTTTTTTCTTCCACCAACGGTCAACTTTTTTGTCTGGCGTCCAGCTGTGAGTTGCTAGCCTTTTTTTCCCACTGCTTCGTTTTCATAATCGCCGTACAAGTGCTTCGAAGGATGGCACCCTCAAATGTGACTTTGCCGACATGCTTAGCCGGTCATCGACAAGGAACCAGAGGATTACAACAAGTTGAAGCAACCATCACTCGAAGCCTCAAATTTGCTGCTCTTGGTGACATCACATGATCTGACCTCCTAAGTCCCCATCCATCACTTCGTTTCGAGAGGCATCGCTTTTGGAGAAACAATTTCGCAGTTGGGGTGCTGCCACCAGGGTGGTTGATGTTGCTACATGACTATTAGGATCATGCCAATTGTTTTCATTTTTGTAAATAATTTGATGTGTGCATGATTCATGTCTTGACTAGCTCTGGAACATATTTTGTTGCAGAGGTGGGATGTACTCTTGATATTCATATGTTATCGTTATAAAGAGAATAAGGAGCAACGGTAACCACCGGACACAGGGCGAAGAACATGGTGATCAAGGTAGGATTTTTTAGCACGCCAATGAAAATAGTGGTGATGATGATTTTTGGCATGCCAAGTGTTCTATTATGTAATGACTATTCTTTAAATCATTAACTCCTTTGTACGAGCCACATTCAGTGGTATTGGACATTGGTGCCCGTGTCCCTGGATCGGATCATGAGCTTTAGCTATGTTTTCCTTTTTTGGCCGGTCCAAGCCCTACCGCCGTAGTGTTTTCCATTTGTAGTGTTTCGCATGTGTAATCTCCTGATTTGGTTCTCTGTGACCATCTTTGGCTATAAATAGGCTGGTATAATTGTTTCAACAAAATCATGTTTATGTAATCATTAACTTGGTCTTTTAATACTAGCTAGGTTCAAGCTGTAGAGTGAACAACCGACCTCGAATATATGAACCCAAAAGCTCGATGGAGCATCTCCTTAATATAGGTCTCCCTACTTGTGGGTGTTATACAACGGTGTGGCCAGTGTGCCAAGTAAGTGACTAAGTTGACCCCTCACAAAAAAAATGTACCGACAGAGTTGATGAAGTTAATGCATATGCGCCATGAGTAGTCCAGGCTTAAGGATTTAGATTAGATGACGTAGAATTTCAATATGCAAGGACAAAACAAATCTTTTTTTCATCATATAGACCAATTAAATCATTTGACATAAGAGCAAGTAATTGCAGGCGCATAGCCCGCTTACATGGCACTTTTGCCTCTGCGGCATAGAGAGACATGAACAAATTTGGAGAATGGGCTCCTTATGCAAGAGTCTGCCTCTACACATGCACCTAGGCAAATACAATAAATTTGAAGAAAGAGGAAAGAGAAGGTGGAAAAAAGTACTAGTCTTATAATCTACTTTATAGCCAACTTAACTGTATGATTGATTATAAATGTCGATTTTACATGACATATCAACATGCTGTAATGTTGGGGTATCTATATGTTGTATATGTTGAGGTAGCTATGCTAATTTTATATTTGTAAAATTAATTATCATGTGTGTTAAATGTACCTCATGTGTTGCGTTGTGCTTGTGCAACATGGATGGATGATTAATGGGCTCCCTCAGACTGGTCATAGTGGGAGTAACTTAGATAGTAACATAACACACACAAAAAGAAGTTTGTGTATGTGATATAAGTAGTTAGTGAGGAGATATGTGTTTGTGGTAAATATTTAATGTAACATAACGCAACCCAAAACAAAATAAATCTACGTCTAATAAATGAAGGATTAAGTGACCAGCCTCATTGAATGAACTATTAGCATAAGGTGAAGCTAGTGTAGCTAGGTAGGAGCATGTAGTTCTCTCCGCATCTACAGGACACAGAAGGGATGAGAAGAGACAATTTAGAGACTGGTGATTGATTGTTTGGAACATTGTCATTGGTGCGTGTGAATGAAGAAATGATGGATGGAGGATCGATGATCCATCATGCATGAATGATTGTTTTTGTACTCCCTCCATTTTTATTTACTATGCATATTAGTTTTTGATCAAAGTCAAACTTTATAAACTTTGACAAAGTTTAAAGACAAAAATATTAATATATACAATAACAAATCAATATCATTAGATTCAATATTGAATATACTTTCACATCATATAATTTTTTTACTGTAAATGTTCATGTTTTTTCTATAAACTTGATCAAACTTTGTGAAGTTTAACTTTAGTCAAATTTAATATGCAAAGTAAATAAAAATGAAGGAAGTATATAGTTACATGCATACATGGCCTGCTCTGGTCACACACACACACACACGAAGAGAGCGAGAGAGAGAGAGACAGGCACGCACTGCACTGTCACTGTAGGTACGTTGACAGATGAAGGAGACATGTACACATGCAACAGCACACACAATAATAGAAACTCATACAGACGCGCATACGGACTGTACACTGAAATGTACGTATATGTCGCATGCTAGCTAGGTAGCTGCAGCGTGAATCGATCTGGTCGGCATCGATCCGGTCCCCTCGGAACCATGCATGTGACGTGAGTTCGTACCTTTTTTGTTGTTTTTGCATGGTCACCACCACCTACTACCTACGTACTACCAACGGGTATACATATCTGTATACGTAGATCTTATATTTGAGATTAGAGATAGAGCGTGGAGTGCCACCCGTGCATCCAGGAGGCAAACTTAATTTGTACCAGGATCCATAGGCAGGAGTCTCCATCCATAGTCCTTACTGTGTAGAAACGAATGATGTATCTATCAATCTATTATAAATATACACATATCCGATCAATATGATATATCAAGAAGAGTTTACTCACTGTATGTACGTTGTCGTAGAGCAGCTAGCATACATGCATGAATAATACAACCAGCGGCAGTACCTAGCTAGACGCTAGTCTGCCGACATCGACATGCATACTTACGTGGCGTACCTACGTGGAGCTGGCCATGCATGTACGTGGCCCCATCACAAAACCCTTACGTGCAATGCAAACATCCAGAAAAGAGAAGGCGCAGACAGATCTGCTCAAACTTCCCGCGGCAAAGAGCCTCGTCACTGTCATGTCGCTCCCACTGCATCTCTACTAATAATTCTTCGTCCGTCACTCCAATCGTTCTTTCATTCTAAGCTTCAACCATGATCCCTGCATCATTGCAAATTAAGGACCTCTGTCCAAACAGTTAGCAATATTTCTTCTGATGCCACACTTTCCTTCCCTATGGGAAGAAATACTATACTGTTGGCCTGCCGGCCGTTTGCTGGGCTATCTGGTTGGCTAGAAATCGAGCCATCTTTGAGAAGAAACAGATTAAAACACCGTTTGAGATTGTGTTTTCCGTGTGCTCCTTTTTGCTATATTGGGCAGATCTTCAGCAAGGTGATGGAGTCAAGGAGCTGCGCAGTGGGGCGGCGATGGTCAGGTCAAGCACTATGTGCATGATGAAGATGTGCGAGGCGGCGAGGAGACCAATCGAGGGAGAATGATCTCGCAATCTCGCCTGCTTTCAGAGTTGCCGATGTCGCTTCCAGCTGCTGTCCGTTTTCTATTTGGCTCTTGTGATGAGCTTTTGGCTGTAATAGACTGTAGTATTTCAGGTTATCGTTGAACTATGGTGTTGTCAGGTTTTCGCCCCATGGCGTTCGTTTCGATGTCGGGCGAACGCGGTGGGTTTCCTGGCAGTGCCCGAACTCGCTGCACCTCTTTCCCTTTTCTCATGTTTGTTTCTCGGAACAATGTATTTCCGTTCATTTGCAATGGAAAGGGGTCATGCCCGGTTCGAAAAAAAAATCATTGCAAATTAAGAACATCTCCGACCAGAGATAGCGAATGTGCCTACAAAATTCCATCTGGGTCGTGGTATTTTGGGAAAACGCCTCCAAGAATAACTTGCGGTCCACAGCTATCTAAAAAAGCCTGTTAGGTCAACTCTAGCTGATCCCATAAAAATAGAGGAGCAAAATGGCGGAGTAAACTTAGTGAAGGATTTTTACTCCACTAAATGTTGGTCTCAGACCTAACTGAACTCCTAAATTTAGCGGAGTAAAACATTAATTTTCATAAGTTCAACATAAATTAGCTTTAAACAACCGAAATTCGACACATAATGTACATAATCATCCACCGAAACATAATCTAGTTTTTAAACCTAAACATGAACTTGAACTTAAAATGAAACATGAACTTAAACTAAAACTAAACATCGCCACCCTTATAGATGGTGAGTCAATCTGCCTGCGAAATCCCATCACCCATGGGGTCCGCCCTGTGCCATCGCTGCAGTCAGGGAAGAACCTCCGCCATTCTTCAAGGTTGAAGACCTCCTCGTCGTCACCGCAATCGTTGCTGCGGTGCTCCTCATTGTCTGAGAGGACGATGGCCTCCCCGTCAACCGCGCGCTCCTTGAAGATATTCCTCTCCGCCTCCACTACCTCGGCTTACTGGCGGCAGAGGTCCGCCATGTACTCATGTGTGGTGGCCTCCACCGTGGTGCACTCCCTCGCCTCTCGGTCCTCGTTTGCCACCGCCGCAGTCACAACCCCCGGTGGCGGCAGTTCGAGCTCGATGGGTGCCTCGCCCCATAGGAAGTTGAAGCGGGCAGCCACGCCGCGTAGTCGGACCTGCCACTGTTCGTACTCGAGGGCGGTGAGCTCGGCCGTGTAGAAGGAGTCGAGCCAGTGCCGCTTGTAGGTGTCACGGTTGGTGATCTCTGCCACCCACGTCCCCAACTCCTGCTGCTGGACGCAGAGGTAATTCCTCAATGGTTACCGCGGGGAGTTCACGGAAGCCAATGAGCCAATCCGATGAGGCCGCAACGTCGTGGCGGAGGCTGCAGCTTGAGGACGCACTTTGCTTGTGTCAGCGTGGATCCGCGCTGCAAATGGGCAGCGGGGACTGCCGGCGACGGGATCCGGCCATTGGGAGGAGGGGG
>NC_041386.1:602309632-602310807 GCF_002162155.2 Triticum dicoccoides | reverse complement strand
GTCATCGGCTGTCGGGATGGGGAGCAGGAGAAGCAGAGCGATGGAGAGAAGGGTGCAGATTTTCTACTCCAACACCGAGTGGTGGAGTAAATATAGGCGCTGCATAAGTGGTGAAGGAAACATTATCCTCCTCTATGGGTTTTAGGGGTTGGGCTAGAGGAGTAAAACTGAATTTTTACTCCTCTACCGATCTCCTTAAAAAGAGGTGCGAATCGGCGGAGTAAACTTACTGCAAGATTATTACTCCACTAAGTTTTGATCGGACCTGGCCGAACTCCTAAATTGAACATAGTAAAAAGCAATTTTTCATAACTTCAACATAGATTCTATTTATACAACTGAAATTTGACACAAAATATATTTCTCAACAGAAAAGAGAAGGAAGAAAAAAGGAATTTATAGGGACAGTGTTACCCCCTATATCCCCTATCAGCAGTTGCTGCTCCTTAGTGTCAACTAGTAAGCTTGCACGTGCAACACACGTCTGGACTGAAAGCATGTTATACAATGAAACATAATTTTTTTAATCATAATTTCATTTCAAAAATACATATTTCTAATTCCCAAGTCATAAAGATAGGATCTATTTTATTGACAGAATTTATCACTACTTTAGCTACTTTAGCAGCTTGGCCAATTACACGGAATTCGTGATTATTCTATTTCTTGATGCTCGCTATGTATAGTGGTCAAATAGGATTATTTTGTTTGCGAGACCTTTTACTATTTTTTATCATGTGGGAGTTAGAATTAATTCTTGTTTACTTACTTTTATCCGAGTGAAGCGGCCCCAGGTGTAAGAATGCCCAGATATCATGTGGGAATTGACAGGATTTATCGCTTCACTCGCAGCAAACCATCAGGTTGCATCGATATCATATCTTTATCACCAAAATAAAACATGAATCATGCTACTTATTACCTACAGGTCCTGACCAATGTAGTTCAATGGCCAGCCCTTCCCCCTGCGGTTGTACCAAGCGACGGCCCATACATACCCGTCGACGGAGCCGCTTCGCCCAACTCACAACAGCTGTCGTCGGCTCGCTCGTCTCCCTCACAGAACGGCATTGCTTCGCTCGTAGCAAACCATCAGGCTGCATTGATATCATATCTTTATCACCAAAATAAGACATGAATCATGCTACTCATTACCTACAGGTCCTGACCAATGT
>NC_041386.1:602306660-602309482 GCF_002162155.2 Triticum dicoccoides | reverse complement strand
TCGACGGAGCCGCTTCGCCCGACTCACAACAGTTGTCGTCGGCCCGCTCGCCTCCCTCATAGAACGGCATCGCTTCGCTCACAGCAAACCATCAGGTTGCATCGATATCATATCTTTATCACCAAAATAAGACATGAATCATGCTACTCATTACCTACAGGTCTGACCAATGTAGTTCAATGGCCGGCCATTCCCCCTGCGGCTGTACCAAGCGACGGCCCATACATACCCGTCGACGGACAATGCGGATGCCCGAGCCAGTGCAGCAAGAATAACACTTATTACGTGGAGATCCGGACCAATGTAGTTCATTTGACAACATTTAGTGTTCATTCTTCCATGGTCAGGTCCTGACCAATGGAGGTACAATTTTTTTTGCAATCTATCCATTTTAAATAGCATGCCTCTCCTGCAACTTTCAGAAAACGTACTGGCATGTCCTATGCCCAAATAATGGCCATTCCAGGTCCACAAACAAATTAAAAAATACAGGTAGCCGTTCGAGATTGCAAGTCTAATAGTAGCTCTTAGATGACAAATAATAAAATCTAATAGTGACCAGGATGGGCATCCCATCGTGTCTCTAATTTGGGGTTGTACTTGGCACCTTTTTTTGTATGAATTTAGTCGGTTCACTCAAATTTTCATCTAAGCTCAATAAAACTGAGCCATGCATAGCTAGTCTTTCCACGGCCAATAGCAGCTTTACACAAAAATAGCTCATCATGAACCGGCAAAAGCATCAGCTACACGATGCATGTGAAATCGCATCCCAAGTCCTAAAGGTATATGGCTATTGAATATGAAGAAACAAGCTAGAAAGCAGCAAGGCAATGAAAATGGATGGATTCCATGGCAGCATGATCTCTGTGCCCTCCTATCATTGTGAATCTTGATTAGGGCAGGGAGAAACTGCCGAGTTGCCTTCTTTGGTTCCCGTGTATAGACACCTGCAGCATATAACTTTTTGTAGCAAAATGTAAAATATTAACACTGTTCCAAATGGATTTGGATAGGCCCTACGGAAAAAAGTATAGTCGTGAACCATGGTGCATATATATAACAATGTCTGAATTAAGATGATGAGCATTACAACAGGGGGAGGTAATTGACCTTAAATCACTTACATATGAATATGTATACTCTAAATGTAGGCCTTGGGTGAGAAGCAAGACAGATCTGGACATTCAGTAAGTAAAGCCACAAACTTATCCACCTCTTCATCCCTGAATAACATATTTCTATAAGATAGTATATCTGTATATGCACTGAACAAAGCCCGCATGTTGGAATAGAATAGTACTCATGAATGTAATCAAATGAACTAAGAATTTGCTAATATGTCTAGCAGGACACATCTCTCATCCTCGTTCCTCCTCGGCACAATTGCATTCCATAGTATGGTTATACATATCCTCAAACATGTAGGAACTAATATTTGTCTTTCTCACATGCATGAAGAAATAGTTACATTTACGTGCTAGAAAACTAATTGGATGAGAAGTACATATGTCGCTCATTGTTGTTCTTGTATAAAAATAGTACGAAAGTGGGATCATAAACTCACCAATCCTTGTTGTCTCTCTTTATTTACAGAGCATTTAACCTCTGCCTCACACAACGTATATATGTCTCAGCATTCGGCATGTACCTTTTGTCAATGTCAACATACTCAAATACGACATCTTCACCAAGTTCCAATGTAACAGGCTGTCAAGAAAAAAGATGCAATACCAAAGGTGAGAATGGCAGTCTATTGGCCAATATATTCTACTGTAATAATTAGTCTAAAGGAGAAAAGATGCATGATATGTGATAAATTAGTACAAATATAAATAAAATTATAGAAATGTGGAACAAACCTTGACCCTAGGAGTTGCAGCAACTATAATCCTTTTACCAGTTACATAGCTCCAAATTAATGCAACCTAATAGTTTATCCATCCCTTCACCTGATGACCTCTTGGACTTAAATAGAGATGATTTCTGAAACAAAATGTGAGATGTTTAATCTGGGCCACACCCAAACACACTTATGTACTTTGTTTTGGAAAATATGTATTCAAATAGCTTGCATAGAAAATGGTGTCAAGAAAGAGCAAACTTAATCAAATGGCCTTGCTACATTAATCGATAACCTTCAAGCTATTTCGAAGTCCATATTTCTTTTATCAAAAACCATAATGAAGTTCTTGTGTCATAACAAATAACCTGCTGGGCAGGATGCAGAACCTGAATGTTTTTTCCATCTGCATAACACACTGCAGTTTATGAGAAACCGCAAAAAATCATATCACCCAAGAGAGGCAACCTACAAACACACATCAATTACATTGTCCGAAATAAATATTTCTAGCATCAATTGAAACCATGTTTGAACTATAAATGAGTAATGTATGTAGTTAGTGACATACAACGATCCAGCCACTGAAGTTTGTGCTCTTGAGCACCTGCATAGGCACGAAATAAGTAATCATAGGAGAGGGAAATCACTAATGAACATTGCAAGTTTGCAACTAATTTGTAGAGTGTGGTTAATCACAGTCGACCGGACAGGGAAGAAAGCACTCATGATCCTACATACTGCTGAACACCCTCCCGATTATGCACTCCAATGGACTATTGTTCGCGTCATCAATCTGCACAAATTTGCAACATGAACTTGGATAATGCATTTCAAGTATGAACTGCTAGCTAGGAGAAAACTGAATGTGGAGCACCTGACGAGGGTGACGATGCGCTTGGAGGTGGGAGCGATGCACTGACCATGGTCGTCAAGGACGAAGCCAGCGGGTGGCTTGGGCATGCGTCGCCCGACCATG
>NC_041386.1:602301727-602306382 GCF_002162155.2 Triticum dicoccoides | reverse complement strand
CCCTCCCCCTCAGCCTCGTCGTTGTCATAGTCCCTATACCCTGCCTCATCATCGAAATTCTCATCCAGCCACAGAGCGTCGGGCGAGCGGGCCATGCCTGCCGGCGGCGCGCGTCTGGATTGCTCCCTGGACGGCGGCCGCTCGGCTAAGCCTCTCGGTGGCCCGCGCCCTTGGTGGTGGCGACTGGGTGCGCCAGTAGGGCCTCCCCTCCCTGGTGTACCTTGTTCTTCGCCGTCGTCGTCGTGGAGCCTGGGCGGCAGCCCATGCTGGTGGGTCTGCGGAGGAGGGCCGCGGTTCCTGGGTGGCGGCCTGGACGACCGCTGCTGCCTCGGCGGTGCAGTCACTCGGACGGAGACACACCTCCCGCAACCCACTCTTAAGCAGATTAAGCCTCGTCCCAGCGGAGAATCGGCTGGCGGCGAGACCGTGGCCCACGCTTAAGCAGATGCGAGCGCTCATAGGGGTGTGGCGACGGCATGGGGTGGTGGCGGGGCGGCGGAGTGGAGGAGCGGTGATCGGTGACCCTCCAAGCGGTTGGCGGCAGCAATAGAGGAGGGATGGCATGTGGATCGTGGCATCGTGCTCATGTATTCTAGGACGACGAAGGGGTACAGATGGATTAGCATGGGATCGGTGGGTTAGTGGAAACGTGGAGTGGCATTGGTGGGTAATTAAAGTGTAAAACACGTTTGATAGATTGGAGCCATTTGGACCATCAGATTGCAAGTTTCAACGGATAGGATGATTTGATTCTCCGCCCTCTCGTGCTTTTATAGGGGTAGTAGATTATAGGGACAGAAAAGAGAAGGAATTTATAGGGACAGTGTTACCCCCTATATCCCCTATCAGCAACGCACACATGCAAAAGACGTTGCAGAAGACAATAAATCTACTACTCAGCAGGCCAGAAGTTGTCCCTAGAGCTTCAGCATAAGGACTTGGCTTTTCAGGGAGAAAACAGGGCAGCTCTTTTTCTTCTTCTAATTATACTCTTTGTGGCGTGTTTGCTCTAAATCAAGAAGCGAGTATTTTTGTAGCAGTTTGGCTAACAATTAATAAGATACAGTGAAGGCAATATGTGAGGATCAAGCTCCTTGAGTATTTGTTTTAATGATTTTTTGCTATTATGCAATCTTTCTCCAAATCCGTAAATGAAGTGAAGTACAATTAAGGATTTTTTAATGTTTGTTCTATTCGTTCTTTCCTCATGAACGTGCTAAAAAGAAAATGTAATACGACTAATATTTTTTAAAAAGTGGATCGGCTGTATATAAATTAAAGAAATATGGCCAATCATCGACATCATGCCTCTATAACTCGAGTGATTCAAACGATAAAAATTATAAATTGTCTATACATTAAGGTATTTGCTGGATCAGTTCCTTCATAATGGATGGGCGCGGTAACGCGCGCCTTCATGTTCTAGTTAAGAAGACAAGAAGACAAGAGCCAAACCGTTCGCTTGTTGATTGCTTGGCTGTGTCCGTAACTGGATCTAGTACACGTACTTACGTAACGAATAATGGACGGATGCATGTGATGTGATGAAGAAAGGAGAATAACATCATTACTAAGGAGTAAATATATGTACTGTACGTAATACAGTAATACTCCGTATTTCTAAATCGATGGTGTATGCATGTAGGCACGTCCTGGTCTTGGTCTGGCCTCCATCTGAGATCATGTTTTTTCGGGCAATCTGAGATCAAGTATACTAGAGGCCAATGTACCGTGTAGCTAGCAGCTTTGCCAGAGTCGTTCTCCAGTTATTGAATTTATTTATTTATTTCTCCCAAGATTATTATGGCAACTATATTCCGCGCATAATGTGGAGGTCACCGAGGTAGCGCCGACCCCATGGGTGCTATTGGGCGGGTAATGTAGATCTGTCCTTCTGGTTTTGGCAAGATTTTGTTCAGGTTTTGTTTTTCATTTTCATTTTTTTTTCGGACAGTTTTTATATTTTATTAACATTTCAATTCTTGAATAGTTTTAAGTTTTTGAATAATTATTGAAATTTAGTAACATTTTCAAATGCATGAATATTGAATCTTATTCGTGGGCCATTTTTGGATTCACGGACAATTTTCAATCATGGATTATTTTTAAAATTTACGACAATTTCTAAAAATTCATAATTTCTTTGAAAACTTGTGACCCTTTTAAAATTCATGAATATTATTAGTGTTGTGAATATTATTTTCATATTTTTTGAATAATTTTTTAATATATGAAAAAATTAAATCATGAATATTCTAAATTTACAAAACTCAAAATTCATGAATATGTACATAAAAATTTAACAGTTTTTAATAGAAAAACAACTGAAATGAAAATATGGCTGAAAACCGAACAGAAAAAATTGCCAACATAGTACGCACATAACGATACATGGGATGTGGTCCTGTGCATTAGCTCACAATCCTAATTATTTAGGAAAAAGTTGGAAAGTATTTTAATAATGGAACGACCAAAAGAAAAAAAAATCAGTTGATAAACCGGCGAGGAAAAGAGTCGCCAACACAATACGCGCATAGCGCTACATGGCGCTACAGGCGGGGTCAACTTCAAGGAAAAAATGTTGGAGCTCTTCTAGACCTCTATTTCTAGAGAGCTCGGTAATTGTTAGGATGTGTATATAGATCTGGGCTGAGTGAATTATATATTTGAGGGATTAAGAGATGGATCTAGCTAGCTATCTAGAAAAAAAATGCTATCTATCTAGAAATGTGTTAAAGTGTGGTCAGAGGGTCAACATTACCCAGGTCTTGTACAATACAAGATGCTTACAAAAATGAAATGATTTACTTTAAAGCACCGGTGCTTATTTGTAGTGGATACACTTAAGAAAAAACTCATTTCATATTCTTAAGCATCTCTCTAAGCATTTTGCATTGTACAAAGTCTTATCGACGTGCACTCCGCAACCACAAGTATATTACGTTGAGATAGGAGACATATACGTAAGCATAAGCATGCAACAAAAATATTTAGGAGCTCGAGATCGAGATCCAGAAAACCATGCGTATATTTGTCCATATGACTTTCGCTTTGTATATGCATGTGCATGGTCCCGGCCGGGCACGCGATGTTATTTGTGATCAGGAGAGAGAGAAAGAGAGAGCATGCGCATCATACCAGTACACTGCAGCGTTTTGTCGCCATCGATTAAGCCAACACCTACATTTGTACACATACATTCACACCGGCCGGTTTCGGTCACACTACTGCTGCTGCCCGACTACGGCCCTTCATTGTTCTTGTTCCCGGGGAAAACCATGCACGTGACTAGTTGCGTACGGTCTGTGCCATGCATCATATCCAGTGAATTTCATACATGGGTAAGACTACAGAAATCCTACTCCTACTTACTAGTTTTACATAAACTTTAAAACAACTCCAATGAGACAACCCAAACGAACATATGTTTTGTCTGTTTTTTATTTGTTTAGATCGGTCAAACGAATGTCCATGTCCGCTTTTTGATTTGGGTCTATATGTGTGTCTAACAGATGACCGACGCATTTTTGTCATGTCCGTCTTGGCATTTCGTCAAACACGTAGAAGGCAGCGACAACGCGGACGACGGCTGCAACAGCACAGTCCCGGCGCGGGCGCGAGGCGAAGCCGGCCGCCGGGTGCGGCTGAGACGAGCGTCCGATAGTACAGAGCTGCTGAGTGCCACCCAGTGCTCGATTCCAAAACAATAGCAACGCGCGCGCCGCTCGCTTTGGGCGAGGAAGCGAGCTAGCTCATACTAGCGCGTTTGTGATGTACTCCCTCCGGTCCTTTTTACTTTGCATATTAGATTTGTCTGAAGTCAATCTCATCCAACTTTGACCAAGTTTATATAAAAAATTATAGACATTCACATAACAACACAAATATCATTAGATTCATCTTGGAATATATTTTCATATTATATTTATTAAATATTATAGATGCTAATAATTTTTAATAAAAATTTGGTCAAACTTAGCAAAGTTTGACTTTCGGCAAAACCAATGTGCAGAGTAAAAAGGACCGGAGGGAGTACTGATGTACTGGGGCGTCATTTTGCTCGGTGCTGCTGGCCGTGGCCTCCGTGCAGTCGTCGCCCGACACCTGGCTCCCCGGGCCCGTCCCAAGCTCGAGCTTGCCCAGCACCTGGCTCGCCGCGTCCGCCCTCTACTATTAGGAAAAACCTTATACACAGCATGTTAGCAGTAGCGCTGGACAAAGCAGGGCGCTACTGCGACTTAGTAATAGCGTTTTTAAATAAACCGCGCTACTGCTACTACTTTAGCAGTAGCGCGTTCCGCGAAACCGCGCTGCTGCTATATTTGTACTGGAAGCAGATGGCTAGCCCCACTTAGCAGTAGCGCATACCACTGACCAGCGCTACTGCTACGGCCCGTAGCAGTAGCGCGTTTCTCTGAAACGCGCTACTCCTTACTTACCTTATTCTGAAGCGGTTCATCCTGCACACTCACTCCCTCTCACTCACTCTCGCCCGCATCGAACCCGTACGTCGTCCGCCGCCACCGCGCTGCTCCTCACCAAGGTACTCCCTCCTCCCTCCTCCTTTCCTCCTCCTCCGGCCGCCCTCCTCCCACCGCCCCTCTCCCTCCTCCTCCTCCGGCCGCCCCCTCCCTTCTCCTCCTCCGGCCGCCCCC
>NC_041386.1:602294330-602301287 GCF_002162155.2 Triticum dicoccoides | reverse complement strand
CCCACTCCGTCCTCCGATCCCACCGGCCTCCTCCCCCTCCTCCTGTCTCCTTCCTCCTCCCTTCCCCTCCTCCATCCATCTCTTTTTTCTGTTTTTCACTTTAGTTTTTTACTATTGTATAATGTAGTTTTTTTACTGGTTTTTAGTAAGTGTTTAAAATAATTAGTAAGTAAATTAATAAACTAATTGAACTAGTTTAGTTTTAGTAAGAACTAGTTGAATTAATATAACTAATGTATTTTTAGTAAGAAAATTAATATAACTAGTTGAACTAGTTTATTTTTAGAAAGAACTAGTTTATTTCTATTTATAGTAAGTTTATATTTAGTAAGAACTAGTTGAATTAATAGAACTAGTTGAACATGTCACATTTGTTGTTATTTTTTTAGTTTAAGCAATTATTCCCGCATCGATGTCGACGATGCCTATCCCGCATCCTCGTCGTCGATAACCGTCGTTCGTTAGGGTTTTAGTTGTATTAGTGATGTTATATGTATGATACTATTCGGGATGTATTAGAGATAACTTATAGGATTTTTGTTTTTGCAGAAATCAAGGAGCCCCTCCATCATCCCCGTCGTCGTCCCCGTCACCGACCCCTTCCGACCTCGAGGTGAGACCAACCAAATCTCCATGTCAATATGAGTCATATAAGATATGATGTAGATACAAACATGTATATCTTGTGTTGCTCAAATAGAATATGTGATTGCCCCAGTGGCCGGTCATGTTCATGTTACACCTCCAAGTGGCCTATATTTTGCTGAAGTGTTGATTAATTTCCGTTCTGGCAAATTTCAGGCGCTCGATATGTCCTGTTTTAGCAAAGGTCATGCCGGAATTTTCCGTGAATTTTGGAATGATTTGTGCTAGAATATGTAGGAAATATCGAGTGGCCTGGATTTTCTAGAAAGATAATTAAACAATATTTTGAGTTGACTTTAAGTCTATCAAGGCCGAAAAATCCCGACTGTTGTCGTGGGGTGTAATGCACTCGGGAACAAGAAAAGACTCGACAGATCGATAGTCAACCCTTGATGAATAATAATGATCTAATTTAGGTTTTTTAGTACATATATTTAATTGTACAAGTTTAATATTTGAATTATGAACATAGGAAATGTCGTATTCGGACGACGAAAGTCTCCCGGGGGAGTGCGACTGGTGCCACAACGACCGGGGCTTCTGCGACAGGCCTCACCTGGACGAAGCTCGGCGCTTCAGCATTAAGCTCGAGGAGGCCTTCGATTGTGATACGGTAAGCTACGGCGCAAAGTGTTTTTTCTTAATTAAGCTCGACTTCTACTACTTCAACGTGTAATTTTTGTCTTTTACAATTCGACTAGCTTATCCCGTGCCGTGCAAGACGCTATGTCTTGGATAGGATGGGTTTCAAAGATCATGAGAGGAATGAAACAAAGAAAATTAACCTAAGGACCCATCATTGTATGGATTTTGAGGTAAATCTATAAGCTCGACGACCAGATCCTCCTCGCGCAGGTCAATTGCTTGCTCATCTCATCTCGTCTTGTCCGGATCCCGATCCAGCAGGAACTCAAAATTTACACCTTTCTCCGTGCGCTGCAGATCACCAAGTTCAGCTGCGGCGGGTACGCCGTCGGCATTTGCTTCAGCCACCTGGTGTTCGACGGCCAGGGCGCGGCGCAGTTCCTCACGGCCGTCGGCGAGATGGCGCGGGGCCTCCCGGAGCCGTCGACCAAGCCGATCTGGTCCCGCGACGCCATCCCCAACCCGCCCAAGCCGCCGCTCGGCCCGCCGCCGTCCTTCACCGCCTTCAACTTCGTCAAGTCCACCGTCGAGATCTCGCTGGACAGCATCAAGCGCGTCAAGGACCAGGTCGCCGCCGAGACGGCCCAGAGGTGCTCCACCTTCGACGTGGTCACCGCCATGATCTTCAAGTGCCGGGCCGCGGCCATCAGGTCCGCGCCCGACGCCGAGGTGCGCCTGGGCTTCGCCGCCGGCACCCGCCACCTGCTTACCAACGCTCTGCCGTCGCCCGACGGCTACTACGGCAACTGCGTGTACCCTGGCGGCCTCGCCAGGACAAGCCAAGAGGTGACCGAGGCGTCGCTGGTGGAGATCGTGACGGCGATCCGGGAGGCCAAGGACGCGCTGTCGGCGCGGTTCTTGGACTGGCTGGGCGGCGGCGCCAAGGACAGCCACTACAACGTGTCGCTGGACTACGGCACGCTGGTGGTGACCGACTGGAGCCACGTCGGGTTCAACGACGTCGACTACGGCTTCGGCGAGCCCACCTACGTCTTCACATTGAACGACGATGTCAACATTGTGCCGTCCGTGGTGTACCTCAAGCCGCCCAAGCCGAAGCAGGGCATCCGGCTGGTGCTCCAGTGCGTCGAGGAGCCGCACGCAGCCGTCTTCACCGATGAGCTTGAGAAGCTCGCCTAAGAGAGCATTCTTTACCTTACAGAAGAACAGGTGGGATTTGGAGTTGCAGTTGTTGTTGTTGTTGTTGTTGTATTCTCCATCTTGTTGTGTGTTGTAGTATTATTCATTCCACACCAGACTTAAATTTGCTTCCAACAAACAAATAAATAAATCAATGAGGGGTTCTTTCTTTCTTTCTTTGTGTCTCACTGTATACTTACATTGTACATGTATTTGACATTGTGAATCAGCAGAATCATGTCATGTGTTCCAAGTGGATCATTCATTGTAGACTGTCAACCACAAGCTTGTTTGGTGTTATTGCATTTGCATTCTTGGTTCAAATGCTTTGTTGGGTGTTATATGCAAGTCAGTAGGTGTGGGAACGAGATCCTCTAACATCACAAAGAGATGTTAGGGAAGCTACAGTACCCTGACATCCTTTCTTCACATCTATATGATTAAGCCTAAAATGATTTGAATTACTTTGTAAATTACAAATCTACTTTATACAAAATTATGGTGTAATAAAATTAATTTCGGATTTTATTTTTTATGAACAGTAATTGTGCATATTGTCTTTGCTATCCCTGCTTCGTTTTGCACTGGAATTACACTGTAGCTTCGTGACATCTCTTCATGATGTTAGAGGATCTCTGTTTTTTCTCTTCTTTTTGGATTGATGATGATTGAGAACCGTGCCATACATTGGTTTGTCAAGGGGACAGATGGACTAAACAGGGAGATGGACCGAGTCCGGCAAGGAAACATCTCCACGCTCCCCTACAAATAATCAAGCCATGGATTGTTATTACAGGCAGGTGATGTTGGCAATCTTCACTTCAGTTTCCTGCTCCTCCATGGGCATGGGCACCAACAACAAGAAGAAGACGGCCACAGCTGTCAATGGCGAGGGCAGAAAGAGAAACAAGGCTATTATCTTTCCCCCCGAGTTGTTGCTGGAGGAGATGGTGTGGGAGATCTTGATCCGTCTACCCGTGAAATCACTCACGAGGTTCAAGCTGGTGAGCAAGGCCTGTCACGCCATCATCTCCGACCCTCTCTTGGTCCGCGCCCACCTCCACTGCTCCAAACACACACAATGTCGCGTCCCTTCTTCCTTCCTCATTGCCCCACGTGTTTTTCTCCAATCGGACGTACCTTACACTCCCATCTCCACCGACATCCGCTTCTACCACTGGTCTTTACCATTACAACAACAACTGCAAAGGCCCTCATGTAGGAGGAGGACGAGGAGTACTGCTAGTAGAGAAAGTGCAACGCTCCTTTACCAAAGGCACTTCCCGCCCGGCGAGTTCACACTCGGGGCCCCAATGGCGCACTGCGACAGCTTGGTGTTGCTCCCCAGCGACACCAATGTCTACGTCTTCAACCCCGCCATAAAAGACCGACGCAACGTGATCCAATATCCCACCTGCCTTCCCGTTGGCCTTGGTCTTGATCCTTCTACCGGCAAATACAAGGTTGCACGCTCTTTCTACCGTCATTGCGATGATTACGGCCATGTCACCATGGGGATGGAGGTCTTCACAATTAGTAGCGGCCGAGACCAAGATGATGGGTGGAAGGAGACCTCGGAGGATCCCCCTGCCCTCATCGCATATCAGCAGACCACCGTACAGTGCAAGGGGTATCTATTCTACTTCATCGATAAGGTCAACCATCCATGCCTTCCGCAGGCGTTACTCCATTTCAGCCTTCAGCATGAAACATTTGGTTTCACTCCATTGCTTGACACGGTGTACCCTCAAGTCAAAGACAAAGATATTATCCTCCATGAGCTTGACGGAGAACTATGCGCCACTTTCTTCTCCGAGTGCTTGCAACGTGTATTGGTATGGATGACAAGAGATTTCATGGATCCTAGAAGGAGCTTGTACTACACAATCAATTTCTCGAGCCTTTGTTATCCAATGGCGTAAGTGGTCGGACCCTTCCCCGGAGCCTGCGGAAGCGGGAGCTACATGCACCGGGCTGCCCTTTTTTTTGTTATCCAATGGCGTCACTTGGCAGTGGTACCGGGGTTCTTTTAGTTCATAATGGTTGTATTTACCGTTACCACTTGCAATCTAACAACACCTTCAAAGAAGACGACATATTTGATATTAATGGCCTAAGGTTCCTTGGGCCCAATGAAGAAGACATCTTGGGGCATGCATGGAAAAATCTATACTGCTTCGACCGTGTTTCTTACACAGAGAGCCTTGTTCCAATTAGCCCTCCTAAGATGAGCTTTAATGTCTAAGGAGAAGCATGTCCACCTTCTTCAATGGATCATCTAACATTTCTCTTGGGTGAAAGATGAAGCACCATGAAGATTTAGACAAAGTTGACCTAATGTTGCTTTTATTTCCTTAGAAACTCGCATTAAGCCTTCATACATTTACATTACAAGTGCGATTAGGACTTGTTGTATTCTTTTTTCTATGTTATATTGTCCATTCCACACTTTGTGTCCAATAAATCCATGATTATATGTGTTTATACTTTTCGTACTATTTTTTTTAATAATATATAAATGCCATCCTCCAAAATTTTCATATGCTTCAAAGCACCAGTGTTAAGGCATATCTCTCTCGATGTAGTTTTGGTGATTGATGACAACATGTTTGCGGACTAACCGTGTGCTTTGAGCATTTCAGAGATTCATCCTTTGGCTCGAGACGATTTCTTTCCCCTCGGAGTGTTTTTCAAGGCGGTGTAGCTCTTTCGTTTCTTGTTGGTGGACTAGTTTCGTAGGAGTCACCGTACTATCAAGAGGGGGTCCGCTTTGATAAGGCTAGGGTGGAATCATCACGTACACTTCCGTTTCACACCCTCTGGGCCTTCCCGCGTCGTTGGAGGTTTGTTTCCTTGTTGTTTGGGCAGTCTTTGGCCTCAGCGGTAGTACCGCGGTGCCCAACGGTAGTACCGCTTGAGGGTCCTCAGCGGTAGTACCGGTGCGGTACCGGACCACTACCGCCTCGACTCGAGGGGGGCGCATCTCGTGTCGGGTTGAGCGGCACTTGCAGCGGTAGTAGGTGCGGTAGTACCGCTCGAGAGCGGTAGTACCGCCCTACCACCGCGGCAGTACCGCACTGGGCCGGCGCCGGAGCACAAGGGTTGTGCAATTTGGAATTGATTGATTGATTGATGTGTACCCACCGTCATCGCCACTCCCACGCTAGCAGAGCCGGCGGAGGTAAAATGAAATGACGACCTACCGGTGGAGGAGAGACCGCAATGCAGCACAGGCGGAGATCGCCTCTCTAGGGTTTAGAGCGGAACAATAAAAATTGTTTTGTGTCGTAACTTGGTAGAAAGGAAAATCATATCATATCTACCAGTTTCAAAATACTCCGTATTGCGGAAAATAAAATCCACGCACACGTAGGAGATATGTTGGCACGTTGTACACATGTGAAATTCGGTAAAAATATATCGTATCTATAAGTGCCCTGTACACTTTGGGTTTCCTTGGATTTTACAACGAAAGTAGGAGGCCGTACGTGTTATGGAAGAAAAGATCCCAACCCAAACAAACTACTACTAGTACTAGTTATTGTTATAGCTAACTAACACGGATCGTATACCTAAAAAAAAAAAAACTAACACGGATCGTAGGTGCTCATTGCAATTCTTCCATCGCGTGTGCATTGCATAGACTACACATTAATCCATATTGCTCATCGATGGGCAACTGCGGGAGCAGAAAGAGAAAGAGGGACAGTCTGCCGCCGCCGCCGCCGCCGACTATCGTCGTCTTCCCCCCTGAGTTGTTGCTTGAGGAGGTGGTGTGGGAGATCTTGATCCGTCTACCCGTCAAATCCCTCACGAGGTTCAAACTCGTGAGCAAGGCCTGGCACGCCATCATCTCCGACCCTCTTTTCGTCCGCGCCCACCTCCGCTGCTCCCAACACCGACAGCGCCGCGAACCTTCTTCCTTCCTCATCGCCCCGCATATTTATGTCGGACCGGAGGATCCTTACCAAGACCTCTCCACCAACATCTGCCTGTATAGCTGGTCTTTACCATTGCTGCAGCAGCAGCAATAGGAACAACGAAGATCCTTACTTGGTAGGAGGATCAGGAGTGATAGTAGTACTGGCAGTGCAAGTTCAACTGCAACACTCCTTTACGAAAGTCACATCCCGGCAGGCGAGTTTGAGGTCGTTTCCCGAATGGCCCACTGCGACGGCTTGGTGTTGCTCCCCACCAACACCATTGTGTATGTCTTCAACCCGGCCACAAGAGATGCCATTGCGCTGCCCGAGAGCCACCGCAACATGATGGAGTACATAAATTGCCTTCCGGTTGGTTTCAGCCTTGATCCTTCCATCGAAAGATACAAGGTTGCACGCTCTTTCTAACGCGGTTGTGACGACAACGGCCACGTTACCATGGGGATGGAGGTCTTCACAATTAACGGTGCCGGCCAGGACGAGTGGAGGGAGACCTTGGTGGATCTCCCCGCCCTCATCTCGTGTCCACAGACCGCCACATGTTGCAAGGGGTACCTATTCTACTTCATCGACAATGTCAGCCATC
>NC_041386.1:602283779-602293826 GCF_002162155.2 Triticum dicoccoides | reverse complement strand
GAGCACTACTCCACTTCGACCTTCAACATGAAATATTTGGTTTCACTCCGTTGCTTGACACCTTGTATCCTCAAGTAAAAGACGAAGATATAATCCTCCATGAGCTTGACGGAGGACTATGCGCCACTTTCTTCGCCAAGTGCTTGCAACACGTAGCGATCTGCATGACAAGAGATGTCCTGGATCCGTATGGAGCTTGTACTACAAAATCAATGTCTCAAGCCATTGTTTGCCAATGGCCTACACTACAAGGGTTCTTTTAGCATATGATCATCTATCGTGCCGTTACTACTTGAAAGCTCATGGCGCCTTCAAAGAAGATGTCATTTTTGATATGGATGACCTAAAGTTTCTTGGGCCCAATGGAGAAGACACCTTGGGCCATGCATGGCAAAAAAAGAAATGGTGGTTCGACCTAGTTTCCTACACGGAAAGGCTTGTTCCTGTTACTCCTCCTAAGCAGAGAGAGAATCTCTGAAACTCAAACACATGGTAACGTGTACCTGGAATTGGATCTGTAGAATTATTGGTTCAGTCATTACATGTACACGCGCACCTAAACAAAGAAGCTAGTAATAAAAAGAAATAAAGAAAATTTGAATCAGCACTGGACCTGGCCGCAGTCCTCGACGGCGCTGCGGCAGCATCCAACGGCCTCCATCTTCTGCACGACGCCGTATCCGTCGACGACCTGGCTGAAGACGACATGCTTGCCGTGAGACAAGCAACTTTTGGTTGAACGAGAAACTCTTACAGGTAGTGTGTGTGAGAGAGAAAGAGAGACAAGCATTTTGGTTGCTGTATTGATACTGTCATAGACAACTTGATTATTTTGGGTTGCTGTATGTTGTATTGAAACTTGAAAAGCGGATGGCCGCAAAAAACTATTGTGCGCCCCGGTCACCCCGCCGGAAGGCCTGGAGCGACGAACAACGAAAACCTACCTAAGAGCCCCAAGCGGGCAAAGCTACATCACCATCCGTTAGATCAGAGCTTCCCGACACTACCACACCAGCAGAGCCGACGGGGGAGAAAGGGACGACGACCTACCAGCAGAGGAGAGATGGCGGCGCGGGGAGCCCGGAGGTCTCCTCCCCAGGGTTTATTAGAGAGGAACAGCTTGTAAACATTCTAGAATTTGTTTGTTATCGTAACTTATTAAAAAAAATCAGACCACATCTGCCAGTTTCAATTATTATTTTTACGAATACCAGTTTGACAATTTTGCAAGAAAAAAAAAAGATGCATGTAAGAGATATGTAGGCACGCTGTATACTCTTGAAATTCGGTAAGAAGATATCGTGTCTACAACTCCCTGTATATACTTTGGTTTTCCTTGGATTTTACAACGGAAGATGGGGTCGTGTCCGATCCATATACGTGCCAGATCGTACGTGTACATGTCCGGGAAGAAAACATCCCAACCCAAACAAACTTGTACTGGTAGTAGCAGGGAGGGGAGGGAGGCCCCATGGGAAATTGCTCGTCAATGACAATGGGAATTGTGAGAACAGCAGCAAGAGAAAGAGGGACAGCCTGCCGCCGCCGCAGATTACCATCATCCCGCCTGAGTTGTTGCTGGAGGAGGTGGTGTGGGAGATCCTGATCCGGCTGCCGGTGAAATCCCTCGCGAGGTTCAAGCTCGTGAGCAAGGCCTGGCACGCCATCATCTCCGACCCTCTCTTTGTCCACGCCCACCTCCACTGCTCCCAACAACACCGACAGCGCCACGGCCCTTCTTCCTTCCTCATCGCCCCGCATATTTATCACCAAAACCCCAACGTCTCTATCAACGTCCGCTTCTACCACTGGTTTTTGCCGTTACGACAAGAACAACATGAACAACAACCCTTCTACCACTTGTCTTTGCCGTTACAAGAACAACAGGAACAACAACAAAGATCATCGTTCGGTAGGAGGATGCGGAGTTATACTGCGAGTGCCGGTTCAACTGCGATGCTCCTTTACGAAAGGCACTTCCCGATTAACGAATTCAAGGTCGCTCTCCGAATGGCCCATTGTGACGGCTTGGTGTTGCTCCCCACCAACACTAGTCTCTACGTCTTAAACCCGGCCACAAGAGATGCCATTGTGCTGCCCAAGAGCCACCGCAACAACAAGGAGTACCTTAATGGCCTTCCAATTGGTTTCGGCCTCGATCCTTCCACCTACAGATACAAGGTTGCACGCTCTTTCTACCGTGGTTGTTGTGACAAGGACCACGTCGTCATGGGGATGGAGGTCTTCACAATTAACAGTGGCCGAGACGAGTGGAGGGAGACCTTGGTGGACCCTCCTGCCCTCATCTCGTGTCCACAAACCGCCACACACTGCAAGGATTACCTATTCTACTTCATCGATAAGGCCAACCATCCATGCCCCCCACGGGCACTACTCCGTTTCAGCCTTCAACACGAAACATTTGGTTTCACTCCGTTGCTTGACACCTTGTACCCTCAAGTACAAGACAAAGATATTATCCTCCATGAGCTTGACGGGGAACTATGCGCCACTTTCTTGGTTGAGTGCCTGCAGCGTGTAGTGGTCTGTATGACAAGAGATGTCCTGGATCCGAGATGGAGCTTATACTACACGATCAATGTCTCGAGCCTTTGTCATCCAGTGGCCTATGCTACCGGGGTTCTTTTAGCGTTTAATCGTCAAGAATACCGTTTCTACTTGCAAGCTCACGGCGCCTTCGAAGACATATTTGATATAGACGACCTAAAGTTTCTCGGGCCCAACAGAGAAGTCACCTTGGGCCATGCATGGAGAAAGAAATGCTGGTTCGACCTAGTTTCGTACACGGAAAGCCTTGTCCGTGTTACTCCTCTTAAGCCAAGCTTACATGCCTTGGGAGGATCGTGCCCACCTTCTTGAATGGATCACCCAACGTTTCTCTCAAGCAAAAGGTGATGACGAGGAATAAAGATTTTGACAAAGTTGATCTAATGTCGTTTCTATTTGCTTAGAATGTTCGTCGTAGCCTTGGTCTGTTGAATCATAAAAGGTTAATCTCCTCGTTATGTATCGTGCAATAGAGCGTGATTATATTCACTATTTTGTGTGATTCTGCAAATACTTTTTTGTTACCTAAAAGAGAAACCATGGCGTTGTTTGTTGCAAGAACAAATTTGCATGATTCTACTATTCAACCCAAAAAAAAAACATAAACTAGAACTAAAAGGAGGTGACAGATTAATATTTACTCAATTGATGTTTGAACGACTCGCCATTTTCATCAAAATCTGTGTTGATGCTGGTTTCTTTTTCAATCAAAAAGAAAAAAAGACTGGACGATCTCCAAGCAGCTAGAGCATGGATAAATCTTGCAGGTTAGCCATGACAGGCTAGAATCTCTGTAACTGGTGAGATTGGAATTGGATGTCTAGATTTATTTCTTGAGTTATTACACGGCCGGGCACACAGCTAAACAGACTGGGAAGTCTAGATCAATTCAATCCACATGTTCTTGACAGTCTTGCTTACAGGGCATGTGCATTCAGTTTGATAACCTGAAACCTATTCCTTCCAAACAATAATAATCAAGAGAAATTGAGAGCAACAGCTACCTAAATGAAACTTCATTCATTTGACTATATAATTTGCACAAAAACAACATGACAACCCACAAGTGAAGTACGTACATGATCAGGTCAGGGACACCTTCACTTCATATCATCATATTCGATACCAAATGGAATCCTAAACCAACATAAACAGCAGCAGCTTCACTAGTATGTGCAAAACTGAAACGAACACACAAACAGAGACAAAACACAGAGCAACTAGCCAGCTGATGTTACTGCTTGTCAACTTGGTGTCCCAATTACTGCTTGTCCCCCTACACTATCGCCGCTGTTGCGGAGGCCGGGCTCTACCTCCGTCCCCGCGCCTCTGTCGTCGCCGAGAGCAAACTCACTCACGTCCAAACGGTGATGGACCAGCTTGCTCTTTGTGCGACCTCCTGCCCGCCGACAATATTAGAATCTTCGCATATCTGGCGGACATCAGCTAATCTGTTGTTAAAAAAAAATTGTGCATTTGGAGCACACTGGGCATCATCACTTGTTCTACTGTGATGCTGCTGCTGCTGTTTCCTCCGTCTAGCACCTGTCCAGATTTGGATGTAAACTCTAAACTGTAACCAACCGTCAAGATTATGAAACTGAGGCTGCTTAAATGTAAAATAAGAACTTTGCTGTGCTTATAATTAATTAACAGCTGAATGTTTTTTGTTTAGTCTAGCTGAACAATAATAATGCAGCTTCAGAATTCAGAACTGTTGGTTCATTATCCAAGAAATGCCGAACATGGGACCATGGATTGTTCAATACATTTTCTGGATTCTAACTGCATACTATGTAAGAGCATCACTTGGTCGCTAAGGTCTCTCATGGACAATTCAGGTTCATAATGCCCTATTCCTATCCTTTTTGGTCCTTATGACCAACTAAAATCACAAATCTTGTGAAAGAAAATACTCCAAAAAACACAATTCACCATGGACATGATAACAACAACGTTATGGACTTCTGATACCAAAAGAAGTTCAGAAGAATAGATAAAAGAGAATAAGCAGCAACAGAGGGACATACATATCCTTGCATCTGGCCTCCACTACAACACCTCTTCATAGTCGCCCGCTTCATCTTCATCCTCCGACTGAACCTGCCAGGCGAAATTAAACAGCAACAGCAGAAAGAAATATATTCAGATTTAGCTAGCTCGAGCATATGAATGAAACAATCATAGTAGCTCTAGCGTATGATTGAAACTATCATAGAATCGATGATAAAAGAACTTATGCTACTGCATAATCAATGTGTCAAGCCTTTTGTCATCCAATGGCATCACTTGGCAATTCAATCTACATCCTTGGGGCGGGGCGTGCATAGAAACAGGGATGCTGGTTCCACAGAGTTTCTCTCAGGCAAACGATGAACAAGCCTGAACAAGATTCAGACATTTATAATTTTTAATTCTATTTCCTAGTAGAATCTTCATACCATGGTCTTCTAGTCTTAGTAGTCTGTTGAATCAGAACCAGTTAATCTTATGTTGGATCATGTCAATGTGAACTGAATTCATGCCTGAACCACTCAACATGTCAACATAATTTGTAATCCTGCTGCTGATTCCTATATTTTTCAACATGTTGAACCACTCAACATGTCAACATGTCAACATGTCAACATATTTTTCAACCAGAGAAAAGATGGGACCATCTCTAGTCTATTCTTCTCATCTTCAAGCAGCTAGACTAAGCATGGATAGTGAAATCTTGCAGGTTAGGCATAACAAGAGAGAAAGAATCTCTCACTAAAACTTTAGAGATTGATGAAACTGAATCTGTAAATTTATTCATTCATTCAGTCATTACACACGCCTAAACAAACTAGTAGTCCATCGGATCCATATCAACTGTCTCAGCTTCAGTAGTAAGTAAAAAAACAAGCTGAATGAATCATCAGATCAGCCAGGCACTGGTTACTCGCCGTCGGGGAGCTGGCCGCAGTCCTCGATGACGACGGGCTCGGCGGTGGCGCCACCGGACGAGCCGACGGCCTCCATCTTCTCCACGACGCGGTATCCATCGACAACCTGCCCGAACACGACGTGCTTGCCGTCGAGCCACGGCGTCTTGGCGGTGCAGATGAAGAACTGGGAGCCGTTGGTGCCGGGCCCGGCGTTGGCCATGGAGAGGACCCCGGGGCCCGTGTGGCGGAGCAGGAAGTTCTCGTCGGCGAACTTTTGGCCGTAGACCGACTCGCCGCCGGTGCCGTTGCCGCGGGTGAAGTCGCCGCCCTGGCACATGAAGCCCGGGATGATGCGGTGGAAGGCCGACCCCTTGTAGTGGAGCGGCTTGCCGCTCTTGCCCAGGCCCTTCTCGCCCGTGCAGAGCTGCCGGAAGTTGGCCGCCGTCTTGGGCACCTTGTCGGCGTAGAGCTCCATGATGACCCGGCCCGCCTTGGCCTGGCCGATGAGGATGTCGAAGAAGACCTTGGGGTTCTTGGCCGCCATGGCTACTCTTTCTGCTGGGGAATCAAATTGGGGAATCTAAGATTTGCCTCCAAGGTATTGGAGTTAAAACGAATCAACAATTCAAGAAAACAAATTGGGGAATGTGGTCATGGTCCTTGCGTGGCCTCCAGGGTAGCACTGCTGGAGGTCACAGGGCGAGGATCATGAAGATTGTAAGATTTGATTTGGCACAAACATTGAGCTCAGGAGGCCTATGGATAATGACGCCTAGAAAGCCTTCGATATGTGCAGAGACAAGGAAACCAAAACCAAAACCAAATCGAGTAACAAGAAACAAACACAGCTGTGAGGATAGAGAGAAATCTAGTCGAGATAAGAAGAAAAATCCTACCTTTCTTGATCTCCAGCAGTGGTGATGCTAGTTGAGTTGTCAGGAGGAGGAGGAGGAAGAAAATCCCCAGCAGTGGTGATGCTAGTTGAGTTGTGAGGAGGAGGAGGAGGAAGAAGATGGGGAAAACGGCGGCTGGATGGGGGAGATAAAAAGGGGAGGGTTTAGGGTTTTCAGGCTCTAATGGGCCTGGGCTCTAATTGGTAGGTGGCTCGAGCACGCACCTACCAATAAATAGCGGCCCATCTCATCTCAGCCGCACCTGACTCAACTAACAGCCCTGTTCTGTGTCAATTATGGCGGCCCATTCCACTGGGAGCCCAAAATTATAAATTAATTAATAATCTTTTCGTCTCAAAAGAAATTAAATTAACAACAAATATTTTCCATTAACAAGAAATTAGCTCTAGCTACTTTGTAGGATGTCAGACTGGGCTTTAACTTTCTATATATATACTCTGGAAAGCAACACCTTTAATTTGTGCTTATATGCTAATTTTACTTTTTAAGTACAATACTAATAATTTTTGAAATAAACTGAACACAGCTGCATATGTCTTCTATGTGTCGAGCAAAGCACCACTAATAATGGTGGTTACGCGACAAACAAGTATGCATAACAGCCTGGGAACATAGATGACCAAGTGCACAAGCAAAGATACATACATAATGTTCTCTTCTCCTGGGAAGATGACTAAGTGCAGAATATTAACTCTCCATTAACTAATTCTTTTTAGAAGCAAAGATGCACTCGGGGTGATCAACTGTGGTTAGCCAAAAATAATGAAACTTGCATAATGCAAAAAACGAAATAGTACAAGGTCAATAATGACTAAGAAGGAAAGGCACACGCTTGATATACACAAAAATGATGAAATCAACTAATCAAGACTCAGACAACCCCCTAGCTAAATGGCCTCCATTACAATTACTAAATTATCAAGCAGAAAAACAGAGGAAAAGCATAGCTAGAAGGGCATACGGCTAATAGTGGTATATATAGGTGCTAGGCAGTAGGTTCTTAAACAGAGTAGTATGCGCATCATCAGAGATTTGACACATAGGATTAAGTGAAGTTAATCACAACATTACATGGTGAGCTACTTGACATGGGCTTGAGAATGAGTACATATATTGTTGAACAACAGTTACCCTATTTTTCTTTGGTTCATTCTACCAGCTTTCCCGAAGCTCAACCTTTTGCTCACTGCCTTTTTAATTCATTGATTGATTCCTGAAGTTATGACATTTTGTTCCCTGTAAGGGTGGTACTAAGTTTGTCGGACATGTTGAAAAGAAAGGAAAAAATTGAACAACTCATCATAAACTCATCCAACAACCAGTAGTAAAATAAGATCCCTCAAGCAAACAAATGGGTTGGGGCTATTGTTACCTCCTTTGTCACTTTAGTCCCTTTCTAAAAGGAATGTCAAATTGGTATAGAACTGGGAACCAGGCTTTTGGATAATGGATAATCAAATTGGCAGGCCATTAGGGAGACCGTGCCTGATTAATTATTCATCAAACCAAGCTAACCCTAGCATGTACCCCACTGCTAGTGCTAGAGTAGCCTTTATAAATGGGAAGGATTGATGATTCACTCCACAGGCTGCAAGGAACAAGAGTACACTACCAGCATCGATCAGGTAGCAGGAGCAATGACAGGGTTTTCCTCTCCATGCGGCGCATGCAAGTTCCTTGGGAGGAGGTGCGTCAATGGGTGTGTCTTGGCTCCACACTTGTGCCACGAGCAAGGGGCTGCACATTTTGCCGCCATCCATAAGGTCTTTGGTGCAAGCAACGCCTCGAAGCTCCTCACGAGCCTCCCGGCGACCGACCGCCGTGAGGCTGCGGTCACCATCTCCTACGAGGCACAGGCCAGGCAACATGATCCGGTATATGGTTGCGTCGCGCACATATTTGCTCTGCAGCAGCAGGTTAGTGAGTTATGCATTAGTCACACCGACTTGAACAACAATTCTATTGAGTTCTGAATTTTCATTTGGTAAACTGCTAATTGCATGGACAGTGATAATATATTAGCAATCTTCTCTTAGGTTGTAAATCTGCAAGCACAGTTGGAGTCGCTCAAAGCTCAGGAACCAGTACAAGGGTACACAAATACTTGTTCCGTATCAAGCCCTGAAGAAGACAGTATGAAGGCAAAGGTTATGGCTTATGAGAAAGGGGAAGCTAGGATGCCACACCCAGGACATTCAGTAAAGATTGAAAGAGAGAGCTACTTCGGAAATGACGCCATGACCTCCTGCACTTCCATGCAATATTCTCAGGATTACAACAGTTCACATGTATACACACCGGACTATACAGCCTCGTTTAAATTTAATGATGAGAGTATACATGGTAGCACCATGTTTCCCGTTGATATGCAAGACTATCTGCAAGAGAATGGGTATTATGACACCGAGGGCCTCTAGTCGGCATATCTCAACTAGGTGTCACAGCATGTGCTTGGTAACTGCAAAGCTACCAGCAGTCCTCTTTTGGTAGTTCAAATTCTAAGCCATGGATAACCATTGTAAAATGTTCAAATTCTAAGCCTGTACTAAAATGCTGAATCAAACAGGGTGTAGAAGACATATGTTTTTTTTTTACTAACCATCAGTGATGAAGCATGCTGAAATGCTTCATCGCGCTTTTTTCGCTCTAGTGAATCATGAGAGATACTGATATGCCAAGATATGTTTTTCTCTCCCCTTTGATCATTACCTGCAAGCCAGAGCCAGGCATTTAGTTTCGTGCAAGCGAGAAAGGGAGTTCCGTGCTTAATTAGGGAACCACAACTAAGAGCATCTCCAGCCGCATTCCAACAGGCCCTCCCCAGGTGTTTTTGCCGCGTCGGGGCCCAAAAATCGGCCCAGTGACGTCCCCAGAAGCCCGTTTTTCGTCGGTTTAGGCCGAAACTGGCGCCGGCGTACCCAGGCCGAACCCGGCGCGTTGGGGGCGCCGGGGCGAGCGGCTTTGGCGCGAAAGAGGCGCGGGCCAGCCGTGTCAGCGAGACGACGCCTCGTCTTCCCCCAGAGTACCTCGGCTTCCCGCGGGGAATCAATGGCAAGGCTGGGCGGCGCGGCGACGCCTCCCCTCCCGCCACGCGTACACACGGCGGGATATAAAACCCGCCGCTGGCCACACCAGTCCGAGCCCAAAGCAGTCGCCGCCGAGTCTCTGCTCTCTCCCGTCCGCGCCGCCGAGCTCTGCTATCTCACCCGTCCTCCCCTTCCCTTCCCTCTCCAGCGATGGCCGAACGCTTCTCCGGCGACGCCGTGACGGCCAACGGCTTCGGTCGCCGCTCGCTCTAGGAGTGGGAGGTGTGGCTCCTGTTCGAGGCCAACATCCCAGCGCCGCCGGACATGCGCGCCGGGCTGACGGGGGTGGAGGCTCAGCAATGGTGGTGCCCCCCCCCCTCCGGTGCCCGACGTCGACGTGTGCCCTGGAGTCTTCGCCGCCGAGGTCGACCGCGTGCGGTCATCCCTGGTGGAGGAGTAGCGCGCCCTCCCCCAATACGCCGCCGACAACCACGCGGCGTGGGCGGACTACTTCCAGCGGCGGCAGGCACAACCGCTGGCGTCCATGAACGGGGCGGCGTCAAGAACAGCGACGGGCGCCACGTCTGGTGGGGCGTCCCCGGCCGCACACTGCACGAGGTGCTGGAG
>NC_041386.1:602275784-602283395 GCF_002162155.2 Triticum dicoccoides | reverse complement strand
CCTTTTTAAGTCTAGTGTGCCCTTTTTGTAGTTGTTGATGATGATTGGGAGGCCCAACTTTTTCAGAGATACAATCCCAAGTTATCTCCCATTCGCTCGACAACGAAAAAAATACCCAGAGGTAGTATATAGTAGCATGACATGCACCTCTTGTTGTTGTTGTTGTTGTTGTTGTTGTTGTTGTTAATCCGTAAATATCTCTTCTAAATTAGGATGAAATCATCATGGTGAATGCAGCCAGGTGTGTTTGCACTTTGCACGCACAAGTTCCAACCAACCTGGACGAATGAGACCTATACCAGGGGATAACATGTACCCAACCAAAACATCTCCACCTACTTTTTCTGGGCACAAACAGAGAGTCCATGCTGCTCTTGATCCAAAGGATGAACATGATAGAGAAGAAAAGCGCCAGCAGATTCAAAGCAACCGCTTTCCCAGAAATTATACAAATAGGTATGTGTCAGATTTTCAGAAAATCAGGGCAACAACCTTTATGCGAAATTAAACATGCCATCCTTTGTTAATCTTCTTAATTAGCACACCACATGAATGCCCAACCTGTTTTAGGATCTCCGTGTTACTAATTTACAATGTTTTCTGTCAATCCGTATTGCACTTTAGTTGATCCAGATTTCAAGCATATGCTATTTTGCTCTCTGCAAGGCCATGATAGTGTGACATTCTTTTAGGAAGACACTGCCTTCTCTTTGCATTAATAGTTTGGCCGTGCTAATTAATTCTAGCACTGGGTCTGTCCTTTAAGTTAGGCCATCATGAAATAAAACCATGATATTTCTTTGATGGCTCTGATTATGACGGTTTCATGAAGGAAGGAGAATCAAAGACACCTACAGCTGATGGCTCTGACTCGATGAAGACGGCGTGATGAAGGAAGGAGAATCTTTAGAAATGGGTGCAGATGATGTTAAGCCAGAGGCAGCAGCATCTTGGAGCACCCACAAAAGTGATGTCAGGAGCAGAGTATGTGTTCTTTCTGAAGAGGCTACATTGTTCTGATAGCTCAGAAAGTGAAGGAGTTACTATCTGACCGATGCTCCAAGATGACAGTTAAGTAGAAGAGGTGACAGATGCTCGAAAGCGAAGATCAAGAAGAATGAAGATGATGACAGACAGAGCCGGTGCCAACCAATCCGCGATTTTGCGGTGCATGTTACCATATGCGAACCGTATGATATATAGTAGGTGATCAAAGGCATAATATTTTTTTTTGCCTGACAATGCAATGCATGATGGATCAATCTTCCCCTAGCTCTTGGTCTCATAATATAGTGCTGAAATGTTTCATCGTCTCTTCACCTTAGTACAGGCTGATCAAAGGCATCATGTGTTTTTTTTACTAACAATCAGTGAAGTATACTGAAATGCTTCATCGTGCTTTTTTCACTCTAGTGACTTGGCATGGATCAGAGATACTGACATACCAGGCTATATATGTTTTTATTTATCCTTTGTTCATTAAGCCAGACGTTTGGTTTAGTGCTTACTGCTTAGAGAAGCAAGCACAATTAACATTCCAAATCAATAGGTGGAATGGAAGTTAAGATCTGATTCAGTAGAATTCAACTAAATAACTACTCCCTCCGTTTTAAAATAGATGATCCAACTTTGTACTAACTTTAGCGCCAAACTGCCCACGGACTGGGGAAAGTCTCGTGTCATAATACTGGACTTAATTAATTATTAGGAGATGTGCCCTACTTGGCGAAATGGCGGAGGCATTCCGTTCCGTCCAACAGGTTGAGTTCATGGTGGGTGATACTTGGAGTCAGAGACCTGACCTGACCTGCACGGTGGCCGGGTTGCATTTTCTTTTCTTTTTTTTGAAGGGGGGTTGCATTTTCATAGTGCTGCCAGGCGAGGGAGGCATTTCGTTTCCAATCATTCAACCGAGCACCAGTGTGGTGGTTATGGGCCTATCTTATGGGCTTCCAAGCTTGAAGTATATCCCTCGTACCTTTCCAAGGCCTACTTTGTCTCCAACCACATCTCAACTGTCATACTACCTTTTATTTATGTTTTCCTCAAAAAAAAAAAACTGTCATACCTTTTGAATTTAAGCAGTTACATAAATATTCTACTGTAGTAAAATTACTCAAGATCACAGGAATGTCAAATGCACAACAACTGTAATACTCTAGAAATTTTGGATCTTGGCGGCAAAATTCAAGAAAACCATGGAACACAATAATAAAACGTACGTATTCAAGAAAATTAACCATGGATACTCGTGATTTCACCTAGTTATTAGTTATTTTTCTATCCTCCTCTCACCCCCTCTATTTTCCTCATTTTCTTTTCTCGGTTTCTTTGCGTTCCGTAAACTTCTACGTTGGCGGTTTTCCCATGTTTTTTTTAAGCTTTGCCAAAAAAACTGGTTTCCGCCTGTTTTCTTTTAGCTAGTTTATTTTTTTCCAGTGTTAGTTTTTTATTTACCTCACTTGTCTCGTGATCCTTTTTGCAAGTAAGAAGACTAAATCTTGAGGGTTTTAAGAACTCTTTTTTTCCGGGTAGATAGCCTACCTCACTTAGTGGGGGAAGAGGGTGTATAATTCCACTGTCTAGGTTCAAATCCTCCTAATGAATCTGAATTCACAATTATGTTTTTGGGTCCCCTTTATAAAAAAAATCCGAAAATGATGTATATGGTTTTGGTACTATTGAGGGACCAAAAGTTTTCTTTCACTTCCCTCTCGTGACCTAGGCGGCCACGGGTGGCGGCGATCTACCCTCCACCCTTGCAAGAGACTGGAGGCCCCCTCTTCTTTCATTTGTCCCTCCAACGATGGGGGTGGGCAAGGACCCCAAGGCTTTAGAGCCAGTTTGGTTCCCGCCCTGGCCCTCGTGCCCACCCCCATCTAGGAAGCCGGATGGTGCCTGGTGTGGACGCGAGATGGTGGGATTTCTCTGCCTGGCCAGGCTAGTGAATCGATGTAGCGTTTGGTTCACTAGTGCAAAACCGGGCAATAGCACCTGTTCATAAGGCCCTTTAGTGCCGATTCGGTAACCGGCACTAAGGTGTGGGCACTAAAGGCCCCCCTTTTAGTACCGGTTCAGCACGAACCGGTGCTAAAGGGCAACCACGTGGCACAAGCCAGCTCCGGGGGCGCGTAGGACATTAGTACCGGTTGGTAACACCAACCGGTATAACACCAACCGGTACTAAATGTTTAGTTGTGTTTTGGTTTTATTTTTTATTTTTTACTTTAATTTTGTGTTTTCAATTTAATTTAGTGATTGTTTTACATTATAATGAGTTGTTAAATCATTAGGTGAAAGTACTGCAAATTAGTTTGACTAGGATGCATGTGGATCCTAGCAAAGTCATCAAGTATATGCCATATCCATATTATATATACTTGATCACCTAATTAAGTGATTGAGGTAATATAGATATGGTATATACTTGATCACTTAGCTAGAATCCATCCAGTTGAAACTAATCTACGGTTTCTTTCATAAATGATATAATAACTCATCATCATCATCATCATCATATTAATATAAAAACTCTTGCATCATATATATCATCACCAACAACAGTTTTCATAGCTAGCTAAAAATCTTCATATAATAGTCGTCTCATTACCACCACTTAATCATCATATAGTCATTACCGCTATCTAATCACCACCAACACTAGCTTAAAGAAGAAACATTCATTTGTACCAGAAGCCAAGATATCATTGAGTTCAACATGGTAATGATATTATAAGCGTTCATAACACCACAAAAGCAAATCACTCTTTGAGATTAAGTTCAGGACGAAGAACACGGACATGAGAGGACAAGTACTAAGAGCATGAACTAGCTAATCACTCCTGCTGCTCTCTCTCAGGTAAAATAGCATAGAACATGTATAGATTTCCTGATTCATCATATTGGAGCATGCAGATGAACCTGTCTCCTAATCGTGGGTTGCGCTTCTGATTGCTGCCCCCTAGTACTTCTCTGCGATCGTTCACAATTTTGCTCCGATATTTTACTATTAAGCATTGCTCGCTATTAGAAATCCTGAATGCACTAAAGTGCATTGTAGGATATCTTGGGCGTAAGCTAACAATATTCATGGTACCTTGAGTCTCGATCCAATCAGGCACAACATTCATCGGGAGTCCCTGTTGAAGAACATCGTATAGTAACATACTTAGCAATGAAGTTTAGCTTAAAAAAATAATGTATGCAAAGATTCACTGAGGAGAAATAGTAGAAATCTTACCATCTTTCCTAAATATATGTGACCGTAGTTCAGTACGAACACTATTGGTCGCACGTTTTGAGTACTAACATTTCTAAGTGCAGGAATTTTTTTTGTCTTGACAGCATCAAGATCCTCAAGCCATGAAACATAATGACTTGTCTCCTCGCAGTTTAGTTCAGCCCCGGGACAGTGGACGGTCCTGTCTATCAAGCGCCGGACATGTTTGCTTGATTGGAAATAAGCTGTCAATATAAATTACTTGTCAACTCTTTTTGAATAAACAATATCGAAGACATAATATGGTTGAGAAACTCACATAATGGTAGAACTGGAGGCGTCTGCACATCGACCCAGATGTCTCTATTACCTTCAATATCATCTTCCGGACGAATATCAAAGGTGATAACCATATCAGGCTCAAATGCATAAGCCTTGCATAGTGCTTGCCAAGTTTTGCATTCAAAATAGGTGTATGTATCTGCATTGTATAATTTGACGTTGAAGGTATTGATACATCTCCAACGTATCTATAATTTTTGATTGCTCCATGCTATATTATCTACTGTTTTGGATGTTTATGGGTTTTATTATAAACTTTTATATCATTTTTGGGACTAACCTATTAACCCAGAGCCCAGTGCCAGTTTCTGTTTTTACCCTGTTTTAGGGTTTCGAAGAAAAGGAAAACCAAACGGAGTCCAATTGACCTGAAACTTCACGGAACTCATTTTTGGAAGGAAAGAAGCCCAGAAGACTTGGAGTGCACGTCGGGGGATCTGCGAGGAGGTCACGAGGCAGGGGGCGCGCCCACCCCTCCACCCTCGTGAGCCCCTCGTGCCCCTCCTGACGTACTTCTTCCGCCTATATATCTCCATATACCCTAAAAACAGCCGTGAGCACAATAGATCGGGAGTTTCACCGCCAGAAGCCTCCGTAGCCACCGAAAGCCAATCTAGACCCGTTTCGGCACCCTGCCGGAGGGGGCAATCCTTATCCGGTGGCCATCTTCATCATCCGGGTGCTCTCCATGACGAGGAGGGAGTAGTTCTCCCTCGGGGCTGAGGGTATGTACCAGTAGCTATGTGTTTGATCTCTCTCTCTCTCTCTCTCTCTTTCTCTCTCTCGTGTTCTTGATTTGGCACGATCTTGATGTATCGCGAGCTTTGCTATTATAGTTGGATCTTATGTTTCTCCTCCCCCTCTTCTCTCTTGTAATGAATTGAGTTTCCCCTTTGAAGTAATCTTATCGGATTGAGTCTTTAAAGATTTGAGAACACTTGATGTATGTCTTGCCGTGCGTATCTGTGGTGACAATGGGATATCACATGATTCACTTGATGTATGTTTTGGTGATCAACTTGCGGGTTCCGCCCATGAACCTATGCATAGGGGTTGGCACACGTTTTCGTCGTGATTCTCCGGTAGAACTTTGGGGCACTCTCTGAGGTCCTTTGTGTTGGTTGAATAGATGAATCTGAGATTGTGTGATGCATATCGTATAATCATACCCACGGATACTTGAGGTGACATTGGAGTATCTAGGTGACATTAGGGTTTTTATTGATTTGTGTCTTAAGGTGTTATTCTAGTACGAACTCTATGGCTGTTTGTGACACTTATAGGAATAGCCCAACGGATTGATTGGAAAGAATAACTTTGAGGTGGTTTCATACCCTACCATAATCTCTTCGTTCGTTCTCCGCTATTAGCGACTTTGGAGTGACTCTTTTTTGCATGTTGAGGGATAGTTATGTGATCCAATTATGTTAGTATTGTTGAGAGGACTTACACTAGTGAAAGTATGAACCCTAGGCCTTATTTCCACACATTGCAATACCGTTTACGCTCACTTTTATCATTAGTTACCTTGCTGTTTTTATAATTTCAGATTATAAATACCTTTATCTACTATCCATATATGATGACCCACAAGTATAGGGGATCTATCATAGTCCTTTCGGTAAGTAAGAGTGTCGAACCCAACGAGGAGCAGAAGGAAATGATAAGCGGTTTCCAGCAAGGTATTCTCTGCAAGTACTGAAATAAGTGGTAACAAATAGTTTTGTGACAGGATAAATTGTAACGAGCAACAAGTAACAAAAGTAAATAAAGTGCAGCAAGATGGCCCAATCCTTTTCATAGCAAAGGACAAGCCGGAACAACCTCTTATAATAGGAAAAGCGCTCCCGAGGACACATGGGAATATCGTCCAGCTAGTTTTCATCACGTTCATATGATTCGCGTTTGATACTTTGATAATTTGATATGTGGGTGGACCAGTGCTTGGGTGTTGTTCTTACTTGAACAAGTATCCCACTTATGATTAACCTCTATTGCAAGCATCCGCAACTACAACAAAAGTATTAAGGTAAACCTAACCATAGCATGAAACATGTGGATCCAAATCAGCCCCTTACGAAGCAACGCATAAACTAGGGTTTAAGCTTCTGTCACTCTAGCAACCCATCATCTACTTATTACTTCCCAATGCCTTCCTCTAGGCCCAAATAATGGTGAAGTGTTATGTAGTCGACGTTCACATAACACCACTAGAGGCTAGACAACATACATCTTATCAAAATATCAAACGAATACCAAATTCACATGACTACTCATAGCAAGACTTCTCCCTTGTCCTCAGGAACGAACGTAATTACTCACAAAGCATATTCATGTTCATAATCAGAGGGGTAATAATGTGCATATAGGATTTGAACATATGATCTTCCACCAATTAAACCAACTAGCATCAACTACACGGAGTAACCAACACTACTAGCAACCTACTAGAACCAATCTCGGACTTTGAGACAAAAATTGGACGCAAGAGATGAACTAGGGTTTGGAGATGAGATGGTGCTGGTGAAGATGTTGATGGAGATTGCCCTCTCCCGATGAGAGGAGCGTTGGTGATGACGATGGTGATGATTTTTGTTGGGTTTCGTAGTAATTTCAAAAAATTTCCTACACACACGCAAGATCATGTGATGCATAGCAACGAGAGGGGAGAGTGTTGTCTACGTACCCAACACAGACCGACTGCGGAAGCGCTGACACAACATAGAGGAAGTAGTCGTACGTCTTCACGATCCAACCGATCAAGCACCGAAACTACGGCACCTCCGAGTTCGAGCACACGTTCAGCTCGATGACGAACCCCGGACTCCGATCCAGAAAAGTGCCAGGGAAGAGTTCCGTCAGCACGACGGCGTGGTGACGATCTTGATGCACTACAGCAGCAGGGTTTCGCCTAAACTCCGCTACAGTATTATCGAGGAGTATGGTGGCTGGGGGCACCGCACACGGCTAAGGAATAGATCACGTGGATCAACTTGTGTGTTCTAGGGTGCCTCTGCCTCAGTATATAAAGGACTAGAGGGGGGAGGCTG
>NC_041386.1:602268426-602275376 GCF_002162155.2 Triticum dicoccoides | reverse complement strand
GGAATAGGATTCGCGGAGGGGGAAAAGAGAGAGAGGGGGCCGGCCACCTCTCCTAGTCCTAATAGGACTAGGGGAAGGGGAAGGCGCGCAGCCCATGAAGGGCTGCCTCTTCTCTTTTCCACTAAGGCCCATCATGGCCCATTTAGCTCCCCGGGGGGGGGGGTTCCGGTAACCTCCCGGTGCTCCGGTAAAATCCCGATTTCACCCGGAACACTTCCGATATCCAAACATAGGCTTCCAATATATCAATCTTTATGTCTTGACCATTTCGAGACTCCTCGTCATGTCCGTGATCACATCTGGGACTCCGAACAACCTTCGGTACATCAAAATGCATAAACTCATAATATAACTGTCATCGTAACCTTAAGCGTGCGGACCCTACGGGTTCGAGAACAATGTAGACATGACCGAGACACGTCTCCGGTCAATAACCAATAGCGGGACCTGGATGCCCATATTGGCTCCTACATATTCTACGAAGATCTTTATCGGTCAAACCGCATAACAACATACGTTGTTCCCTTTGTCATCGGTATGTTACTTGCCCGAGATTCGATCGTCGGTATTCCAATACCTAGTTCAATCTCGTTACTGGCAAGTCTCTTAACTTGTTCTGTAATACATCATCCCGCAACTAACTCATTTAGTTGCAATGCTTGCAAGGCTTAAGTGATGTGCATTACCGAGAGGGCCCAGAGATACCTCTCCGACAATCGGAGTGACAAAACCTAATCTCGAAATACGCCAACCCAACATGTACCTTTGGAGACACCTGTAGTACTCCTTTATAATCACCCAGTTATGTTGTGACGTTTGGTAGTACCCAAAGTGTTCCTCCGGTAAACGGGAGTTGCATAACCTCATAGTTATAGGAACATGTATAAGTCATGAAGAAAGCAATAGCAACATACTAAACGATCGGGTGCTAAGCTAATGGAATGGGTCATGTCAATCAGATCATTCAACTAATGATGTGACCTCGTTAATCAAATAACAACTCATTGTTCATGGTTAGGAAACATAACCATCTTTGATTAACAAGCTAGTCAAGTAGAGGCATACTAGTGACACTTTGTTTGTCTATGTATTCACACATGTATTATGTTTCCGGTTAATACAATTCTAGCATGAATAATAAACATTTATCATGATTATAAGGAAATAAATAATAACTTTATTATTGCCTCTAGGGCATATTTCCTTCAGTCTCCCACTTGCACTAGAGTCAATAATCTAGATTACACCGTAATGATTCTAACACCCATGGAGCCTTGGTGCTGATCATGTTTTGCTCGTGGAAGAGGCTTAGTCAATGGGTCTGCAACATTCAGATCCGTATGTATCTTGCAAATCTCTATGTCTCCCACCTGGACTAGATTCCGGATGGAATTGAAGCGTCTCTTGATGTGCTTGGTTCTCTTGTGAAATCTGGATTCCTTTGCCAAGGCAATTGCACCAGTATTGTCACAAAAGATTTTCATTGGACCCGATGCACTAGGTATGACACCTAGATCGAATATGAACTCCTTCATCCAGACTCCTTCATTTGCTGCTTCCGAAGCAGCTATGTACTCCGCTTCACATGTAGATCCCGCTACAACGCTTTGTTTAGAACTGCACCAACTGACAGCTCCACCGTTTAATGTAAACACGTATCCGGTTTGCGATTTAGAATCGTCCAGATCAGTGTCAAAGCTTGCATCAACGTAACCATTTACGACGAGCTCTTTGTCACCTCCATATACGAGAAGCATATCCTTAGTCCTTTTCAGGTATTTCAGGATGTTCTTGACCGCTGTCCAGTGATCCACTCCTGGATTACTTTGGTACCTCCCTGCTAGACTTATAGCAAGGTACACATCAGGTCTGGTACACAGCATTGCATACATGATAGATCCTATTGCTGATGCATAGGGAACATCTTTCATATTCTCTCTATCTTCTGCAGTGGTCGGGCATTGAGTCTTACTCAATTTCACACCTTGTAGCACAGGCAAGAATCCTTTCTTTGCTTGATCCATCTTGAACTTCTTCAAAATTTTGTCAAGGTATGTTGTTTGTGAAAGTCCAATTAAGCGTCTTGATCTATCTCTATAGATCTTAATGCCTAATATGTAAGCAGCTTCACCGAGGTCTTTCATTGAAAAACTCTTATTCAAGTATCCCTTTATGCCATCCAGAAATTCTATATCATTTCCAATTAACAATATGTCATCCACATATAATATCATAAATGCTACAGAGCTCCCACTCACTTTCTTGTAAATACAGGCTTCTCCAAAAGTCTGTATAAAACCAAATGCTTTGATCACACTATCAAAACGTTTATTCCAACTCCGAGAGGCTTGCACCAGTCCATAAATGGATCGCTGGAGCTTGCACACTTTGTTAGCTCCCTTTGGGTCGACAAAACCTTCTGGTTGCATCATATACAACTCTTCTTCCAGAAATCCATTTAGGAATGCAGTTTTGACATCCATCTGCCAAATTTCATAATCATAAAATGCGGCAATTGCTAACATGATTCGGACAGACTTAAGCATCGCTACGGGTGAGAAGGTCTCGTCGTAGTCAATCCCTTGAACTTGCCGAAAACCTTTCGCGACAAGTCGAGCTTTGTAGACAGTAACATTACCGTCAGTGTCAGTCTTCTTCTTGAAGATCCATTTATTCTCAATTGCTTGCCGATCATCGGGCAAGTCAACCAAAGTCCACACTTTGTTCTCATACATGGATCCCATCTCAGATTTCATGGCTTCAAGCCATTTTGCGGAATCTGGGCTCACCATCGCTTCTTCATAGTTCGTAGGTTCATCATGATCTAGTAGCATGACTTCCAGAACGGGATTACCGGACCACTCTGGTGCGGATCTTGCTCTGGTTGATCTACGAGGTTCAGTAGTATTTTGTTCTGAAGTTTCATGATCATTATCATTAGCTTCCTCACTAACTGGTGTAGGTGTCATAGAAACAGTTTTCTGTGATGTACTACTTTCCAATAAGGGAGTAAGTACAGTTACCTCGTCAAGTTCTACTTTCCTCCCACTCACTTCTTTCGAGAGAAACTCCTTCTCCAGAAAGTTTCCGAATTTAGCAACAAAAGTCTTGCCTTCGGATCTGTGATAGAAGGTGTATCCAATAGTTTCCTTTGGATATCCTATGAAGACACATTTCTCCGATTTGGGTTTGAGCTTATCAGGCTGAAGCTTTTTCACATAAGCATCGCAGCCCCAAACTTTCAGAAACGACAACTTTGGTTTCTTGCCAAACCACAGTTCATACGGCGTCGTCTCAACGGATTTTGATGGTGCCCTCTTTAATGTGAATGCGGCCGTCTCTAGAGCGTATCCCCAAAACGATAGCGGTAAATCACCATATCCAGTAAAGTACGATTACGACGTTCGGACACACCATTACGCTGAGGTGTTCCGGGTGGCGTGAGTTGCGAAACTATTCCACAATTTTTCAAATGTACACCAAACTCGTAACTCAAATATTCTCCTCCACGATCAGATCGTAGAAACTTTATTTTCTTGTTACGATGATTTTCAACTTCACTCTGAAATTCTTTGAACTTTTCAAATGTTTCAGACTTATGTTTCATTAAGTAGATATACCCATATCTGCTTAAATCATCTGTGAAGGTGAGAAAATAACGATATCCGCCACGAGCCTCAATATTCATCGGACCACATACATCTGTATGTATGATTTCCAACAAATCTGTTGCTCTCTCCATAGTACCGGAGAACGGTGTTTTGGTCATCTTGCCTATGAGGCATGGTTCGCAAGTACCAAGTGATTCATAATCAAGTGGTTCCAAAAGTCCATCAGAATGGAGTTTCTTCATGCGCTTTACACCGATATGACCTAAACGGCAGTGCCACAAATAAGTTGCACTATCATTATCAACTCTGCATCTTTTGGCTTCAACATTATGAATATGTGTGTTACTACTATCGAGATTCAACAAGAATAGACCACTCTTCAAGGGTGCATGACCATAAAAGATATTACTCATATAAATAGAACAACCAATATTCTCTGATTTAAATGAATAACCGTCTCGCATCAAACAAGATCCAGAAATAATGTTCATGCTTAACGCTGGCACCAAATAACAATTATTTAGGTCTAATACTAATCCTGAAGGTAGATGTAGAGGTAGCGTGCCGACTGCGATCACATCGACTTTGGAACCGTTTCCCACGCGCATCATCACCTCGTCCTTAACCAATCTTCGCTTGATCCGTAGTCCCTGTTTCGAGTTGCAAATATTAGCAACAGAACCAGTATCAAATACCCAAGTGCTACTGCGAGAATTAGTAAGGTACACATCAATAACATGTATATCACATATACCTTTGTTCACCTTGCCATCCTTCTTATCCGCCAAATACTTGGGGCAGTTCCGCTTCCAGTGACCAGTCTGCTTGCAATAGAAGCACTCAGTTTCAGGCTTAGGTCCAGGTTTGGGTTTCTTCTCTTGAGCAGCAACTTGCTTGCCGTTCCTTTTGAAGTTCCCTTTCTTCTTCCCTTTGCCCTTTTTCTTGAAACTGGTGGTCTTGTTGACCATCAACACTTGATGCTCCTTCTTGATTTCTACCTCCGCAGCTTTCAGCATCGCGAAGAGCTCGGGAATAGTCTTGTTCATCCCTTGCATATTATAGTTCATCACGAAGCTCTTGTAGCTTGGTGGCAGTGATTGAAGGATTCTGTCAATGACGCTATCATTTGGAAGATTAACTCCCAATTGAATCAAGTGATTATTATACCCAGACATTTTGAGTATATGCTCACTGACAGAACTGTTCTCCTCCATCTTGCAGCTATAGAACTTATTGGAGACTTCATATCTCTCAATCCGGGCATTTGCTTGAAATATTAACTTCAACTCCTGGAACATCTCATATGCTCCATGACGTTCAAAACGTCGTTGAAGTCCCGATTCTAAGCCGTAAAGCATGGCACACTGAACTATCGAGTAGTCATCAGCTTTGCTCTGCCAGACGTTCATAACATCCGGCGTTGCTCCTGCAGCAGGCCTGGCACCCAGCGGTGCTTCCAGGACGTAATTCTTCTGTGCAGCAATGAGGATAATCCTCAAGTTACGGACCCAGTCCGTGTAATTGCTACCATCATCTTTCAACTTTGCTTTCTCAAGGAACGCATTAAAATTCAACGGAACAACAACACGAGCCATCTATCTACAATCAAACATAAACAAGCAAGATACTAATCAGGTACTAAGTTTCATGATAAATTTAAGTTCAGTTAATCAAATTAATTAAAGAACTCCCACTTAGATAGACATCCCTCTAATCCTCTAAGTGATTACGTGATCCAAATCAACTAAACCATAACCGATCATCACGTGAGATGGAGTAGTTTTCAATGGTGAACATCGTTATGTTGATCATATCTACTATATGATTCACGCTCGACCTTTCGGTCTCCGTGTTCCGAGGCCATATCTGTATATGCTTGGCTCGTCAAGTATAACCTGAGTATTCCGCGTGTGCAACTGTTTTGCACCCATTGTATTTGAACGTAGAACCTATCACACCCGATCATCACGTGGTGTCTTAGCACGAAGAACTTTCGCAATGGTGCATACTCAGGGAGAACACTTCTTGATAATTTAGTGAGAGATCATCTTATAATGCTACCGTCAATCAAAGCAAGATAAGATGCATAAAAGGATAAACATTACATGCAATCAATATAAGTGATATGATATGGCCATCATCATCTTGTGCTTGTGATCTCCATCTCTGAAGCACCGTCGTGATCACCATCGTCACCGGCGTGACACCTTGATCTCCATCGTAGCATCGTTGTCGTCTCGCCAAGCTTGTGCTTCCATGACTATCACTACCGCTTAGTAATAAAGTAAAGCATTACATCGCAATTTCATTGCATACAATAAAACAACAACCATAAGGCTCCTGCCAGTTGCCGATAACTCGGTTACAAAACATGATCATCTCATACAATAAAATTCAGCATCATGTCTTGACCATATCACATCACAACATGCCCTGCAAAAACAAGTTAGACGTCCTCTACTTTGTTGTTGCAAGTTTTACGTGGCTGCTACGGGCTTAAGCAAGAACCAATCTCACCTATGCATCAAAACCACAATGATAGTTTGTCAAATAGACTCCGTTTTAACCTTCGCAAGGACCGGGCGTAGCCATACTTGGTTCAACTAAAGTTGGAGAGACAGTCGCTCGCAAGCCACCTATGTGCAAAGCACGTCGGGGGAACCGGTCGCGCGTAAGCGTACGCGTAATGTTGGTCCGGGTCGTCTCATCCAACAATGCCGCCGAACCAAAGTATGACATGCTGGTAGGCAGTATGACTTATATCACCCACAACTCACTTGTGTTCTACTCGTGCATATAACATCAACATAAATAACCTAGGCTCGGATGCCACTATTGGGTTTCGTAGTAATTTCAAAAAATTTCCTACGCACATGCAAGATCATGTGGTGCATAGCAACGAGAGGGGAGAGTGTTGTCTACGTACCCAACACAGACCGACTGCGGAAGCGCTGACACAACATAGAGGAAGTAGTCGTACGTCTTCACGATCCAACCGATCAAGCACCGGAACTACGGCACCTCCGAGTTCGAGCACACGTTCAGCTCGATGACGAACCCCGGACTCCGATCCAGCAAAGTGTCGGGGAAGAGTTCCGTCAGCACGACGGCATGGTGACGATCTTGATGCACTACAGCAGCAGGGTTTCGCCTAAACTCCGCTATAGTATTATCGAGGACTATGGTGGCTGGGGGCACCGCACACGGCTAAGGAATAGATCACGTGGATCAACTTGTGTGTTCTAGGGTGCCTCTGCCTCAGTATATAAAGGACTAGAGGGGGGGGGAGGCTGGCCGGCCAAGGTGTGGCGCGCCAGGAGAGTCCTACTCCCTCTGGGA
>NC_041386.1:602265299-602267439 GCF_002162155.2 Triticum dicoccoides | reverse complement strand
GAAGGGGAAGGCACGCAGCCCATGAAGGGCTGCCTCTTCTCTTTTCCACTAAGGCCCATCATGGCCCATTTAGCTCCCGGGGGGGGGGGTGTTTCGGTAACCTCCCGGTACTCCGGTAAAATCCCGATTTCACTCGGAACACTTCCGATATCCAAACATAGGCTTCCAATATATCAATATTTATGTCTCGACCATTTCGAGACTCCTTGTCATGTCCGTGATCACATCCGGGACTCCGAACAACCTTCGGTACATCAAAATGAATAAACTCATAATATAACTGTCATTGTAACCTTAAGCGTGCGGACCCTACGGGTTCGAGAACAATTTAGACATGACCGAGACACGTCTCCGGTAAATAACCAATAGCGGGACCTGGATGCCCATATTGGCTCCTACATATTCTACGAAGATCTTTATCGGTCAGACTGCATAACAACATACGTTGTTCCCTTTGTCATCGGTATGTTACTTGCCCGAGATTCGATCGTCGGTATTCCAATACCTAGTTCAATCTCGTTACCGGCAAGTCTCTTTACTCATTCTGTAATACATCATCCCGCAACTAACTCATTTAGTTGCAATGCTTGCAAGGCTTAAGTGATGTGCATTAGCGAGAGGGCCCAGAGATACCTCTCCGACAATCGGAGTGACAAAACCTAATCTCGAAATATGCCAACCCAACATGTACCTTTGGAGACACCTGTAGTACTCCTTTATAATCACCCAGTTACGTTGTGACGTTTGGTAGTACCCAAAGTGTTCCTCCGGTAAATGGGAGTTGCATAATCTCATAGTTATAGGAACATGTATAAGTCATGAAGAAAGCAATAGCAACATACTAAACGATCGGGTGCTAAGCTAATGGAATGGGTCATATCAATCAGATCATTCAACTAATGATGTGACCTCGTTAATCAAATAACAACTCATTGTTCATGGTTAGGAAACATAACCATCTTTGATTAACAAGCTAGTCAAGTAGAGGCATACTAGTGACACTTTGTTTGTCTATGTATTCACACATGTATTATGTTTCCGGTTAATACAATTCTAGCATGAATAATAAACATTTATCATGATTATAAGGAAATAAATAATAACTTTATTATTGCCTCTAGGGCATATTTCCTTCAATTTTCCCCTCCCGGAGGGAAGTTTCCCCGACAGAACAGCTCTGCCGGAGCTCTAGATTGGATCCGCCAAGGTTCCATCTCGTGGCGGCGGAGTCTCGTCCCGAAAAGTTCCTTCTTATTTTTTTCTCATCGAAAGACTTCATATAGGAGAAGATGGACGTCAGAGAGCCACCAGGGGGCCCACGAGGTAGGGGGCGCGCCCTAGGGGGGGCGCCCCCCACCCTCATGAGCAGGGTGTGGGCCCCCTAGCCTTCATCTTTGGCGAGGATTTTTCTTTATTTATTTTAAGATGTTCCGTGGAGTTTCAGGACTTTTGGAGTTGCGCAAAATAGGTCTCTAATATTTGCCCCTTTTCCAGCCCAGAATTCCAGCTGCCGGCATTCTCCCTCCTTATGTAAACCTTGTAAAATAAGAGAGAATAGCCATAAGTATTGTGACATAAAGTGAAATAAAGTGAAATAATAGTCCATAATGCAATAAATATCGATATAAAAACATGATGCAAAATGGACGTATCAACTCCCCCAAGCTTAGACCTTGCTTGTCCTCAAGCGAAAAGCCGATAACAATAAATATGTCGTCATGTTTAGAGGTAGAGGCGTCGATAAAAATAAAATACAGACATGAAGGCATCATGATTATTCTCATAGCAGCAACATATATAGCTTTTGTCATATGATTACTTATCTTCAAGTGATGATCTATTCACAATGCAAAAGTATAAATCATAAACCTTATTGGGCTCCGACAAACTATAATCTCAGTCATTGAAGCAATTGCAATTTATCATAACATTGGGAAGAGTCTATGTCAGAGCTAAAAAGCAAGTCCACATACTCAACTATCATTTAGTCCTCCATAATTGCTAACACTCACGCGATACTTGTGGTTACGGAGTTTTAATCGGACACAGAGAAAGATAGGGGCTTATAGTTTTGCCCCACAACCTTTTACCTCAAGGGTAATGTCAACAATAATGGTTCATGCTCCCCTACATCCAATTG